>NW_026725698.1:0-52244 GCF_029784015.1 Lycium ferocissimum
AAACAAAAAACAACCACAAAATAAAATAATCATAAAAATCAACCAAAAGATTTAAATAAAAATTTATTTATAACCACCCCAATTTAACCCACTTTTTCCATTCAACCCATATCAACACTTATGTATTTATTTAATAATTTACAATCATTTAAACATAATCAAGAGCATTTCCAACAAGTTACATAACATTCCAACAATTCCCACCAAATACCAAACTCACCCGAAATTGTCTCCCAACCCAAGAACAACACTAACTACATCCCTTGCCATATTCAACATCATACATACGGCCAACACCTCCTATGTCAACTTCAAAATTTTCATTCATTCTCTACACATTACAACAACCATAACTATCGAATTACATTACATAAAATTGGTTCATATTTTCCTACACCACACACACATGCTCACGGCCACCTCCCACATCTCCAACTTCAAGCAAAGTCATTAAACTTTCATTCCCAATATAGAGTTCACAACATCTACAACTAGAATACCACATAAAATCAACTCACTTTTGCCTACACAACACATGCACATACACGGCTATATACTAGTTCACACAACCCTCATGCAACCTCCATGTTTTCATGATTTCTACTCATTTCTACATTCCACAACATAAACAAAGTCTTCACAACCCATAAAAAGGAATGAAATCATACCTTTCTTCACAACTTCCCAACTTGGCTAAAGTGATGATTTTTGCAACCAAGAGTGATTCTCTTCTTCTAAAAATTATACCATGTTGAAGAGGGACCTTAAATTAATAGGAATACATGAAGAGAAAAATTTTTGAAGCAAGATTTCATAAGGTTCCTTTTTTCATCTTCATGGCCGAATAGGCCATGGTTTTTTTTTCCCTTCTTTCTTTGTTTTCTTTATTTTCTCTCCTCTCTCTTGAATGAAAAGGCAACTCATATATATATATATATATATTGGTATCTCCAAGCATGTGAGGGGCACATGCCCCTCTCTAGAATTTTCTTGAAATTTTTGTTAAAGGATGACTTATCTTTTTTTGTCATCTTTTCTCTCTTTATTTAATTTCCCTCCTTTCTCTTTTTGTCACATGGCCAATATGGCCTCTTTGGAATTTTCATGAAACTTGGGTGAATTTCCCATTTTGCCCCTCGACTTTTCTCAATATTACGATTTTGCCCCCAACCTTCCACATTATTCCCATTGGCCATTTTGCAAACTTCTCTTTTTACCCTTGACCTCCCACAATATCTCCCTACTAATAATAGTCATAAATAATTTTATAACGACTTGCACATTAAAATGATTTTTTGAAAATCGTCTCGCCCTTAACTTTCCACGACGACTTCGAAATGCCCAAACGTACGAAGTACGGGCTATAACATAAGGCATGAACAGTAACAACATAGTAAGAGCTGTAGAGCACATCATGTAAAGAGAGTGCACTCGTACATATGAAATATATAATGGGAAGTCGTACCTTCGTACATACGGAACATATCACGTGTAAAATCGTTACCTGTGTACATGAGTAAATCGTATGGAAACATGGACCGTACCATAGATAAAAAGTAACCTGTACGTATAAGTGCCCTCGGCGTATGCTATGCTTCCTTAGCTTTCCTTACTCTATATATATACATATATACATAACAAATAGAGAGTATATCGTATTGTAGGCGTCGGCGCACCGATCCATTTAACCATAAATATGCACATCCCGCGTCCGGCATCCCGCGTCCGGGACGATATCATGTGCCATACTCCAACCGATCGTGGATACGCGTATATAACGCTCCGCCCTTATCTCCATCTTCCCCGTAAATATATGCATATTTCACGTATAAATATCGGCGTCTATAGCGCCCGGCTCTTTTATCATATACATATACTCATATCATATACATATATCAGCGTCTATAGCGCTCTGAGTCTTTTTGTCATGTACACACTTATATCATATATATTTACGCCGGCCGTCTATAGCGCCCGATTCTCGCTATCATATACATATACTTATATCATGTATATTTATCGCCCGTGTCTATAGCGCTCTGATTCTGCTATCATATATATATACGTATGTCGGGTACACACATCAATCGGGGTCACAAGGCATAATTCCATGTATTTAGAATCCTTAGAATAGTCATTACCTATAATAGACTTGGGATATCCAGAAATAGTTTAACATTTCCATATTTTCATTTTTATAACAGAACATCTCGTCAACATATCTATCGTAGGCATTTTCTCATTTTCGTCTCCATCGTTGTCATCACAAAGATCATATTCTTCACCTTAGTCAAGGAATCATCTTTGTCATACTTATCATGGACATATGTTCTTTCTTAGCATTGTCGTTGTCATGGTCATCATAGACATATTTACATTAGGGTAGCGTTGTACCTATCGTTTGATAATCGGGACAAGGATCTGGAGTTTCCTTAGGATTCCACTCCAAAACAAGCCAAATGAAACAATAGGGAACATCCGGGAACAATGGGCCCGCCTCGGGTCAAATGAGGCGGCGCACACAATTTACGCGTAATACGTTTCATGACATTACTTATGAGAGTTTTAAAGTAATCGGGTCTCATTTATGCAAGTTCTAGAGGTCTAAGAAGTTTTCCAACATTTCGCACCATTTCTAGTTCAATTCCATCGAATGAATAGTAGCGAATTTCAATCTTGGATTTCGAAAAGGAATGGTCCGAGGCCCGTATCCAACTTAGTACGTCTTAAGACATGCCAGAAAGAAGGGTGAAGCCTTACATACCTCTTTCCGCTCCTTTTGCTATTCCAAAGTCACGTCGCAATCCCGTCAAAATCGCAAATTGGTCATATTTACCAAACTCTTATTAGGATTCTTAGAGTTAGTGTCTTATAGGAACACTTGGCTACCGAAATTTCGGCGCATTTCTCCGTAAATGTACCATCCTCAACATTCATATATAGCCAAATTTCTCATCAATCACAATCCGGGAATTCAAACCCGGCCAAACTATTAACATAATTCAACAATCACATTAGCAATTCACATATTCCATTCAAAATGCACGATCTCAATTTACTACTTTCTTCAAAACCTTCCGACTTCAATGAACACAATAGCAACCTTATAATATATATTCCAACAACGTCATACTAATACCATTTCTTACTACCCATGCAAGAACGTTGTCTTTCAATATACAAAATCTTCCAATTATCAATATACACCACACGGCCACACACTATAATTTCCAACTTCCACTAATTCATTCAACTTTCACTTCTAATACAAATTCCACCATAACTACAACTAGATTACCACATAAAATTCAATTCATATTTCCTACACATTGACACATACTCACGGCCAACTTTCAAACAACACACCCACTTCACAAACTTCCATATTTTCAAATTCTACTCATTTCTACATATCATTCACAACAATAACAACCAACATTTTACATAGAATCAATCCATACAACACTACACAAATATACGGCCATGCACACACTACACATTACACGGTTACATCCACAACTTCTATATTTCATGCTTTTCACTCGTTTCCATCATAGAATACATAACAACAACAATTAAAACACTATATAAACATTGATTCATTATTCACACACACATAACACCACACGGCCAAGCTCCAATCATCCACAACTTCATGAATTTCGTTCCTTCACACACACTACAACATACATAATCCTCCAAAACATATACAAGAACACGAATTCTTACCTTTGTTTTTCAACTTCTATACTTGGTCAAGATTCATGAATTGTCCATTTAAGTGTTTTGCTTGCTCCAACAATTGTTCCATGATGTTTAGCATCTTCCAAAGGGTAGAAAACATGAAAGAAAATAATTTTTCTTGGCCAATTTTTTCCTCCTTGGCCGTGGCTCTCCCTTTCTCCACCCTCTTCATCTTTGTTTCTTTTGTTCTTGCCTTCTGAAGATAAACACATATATTTATATATGGGAGTTCTTAGGCATGTGAGGGGCACATGCCCCTCTCTAGACTTTTCTTTTAATTTCCATGGAAAGATGACTTATTTTGTCATCTTCTTTTTTTTTTCTTTTCTTTTCTCTTTTTTTTCCATCACATGACTAAATTGGACCCCTTTGGGAACTTTCGGAAATTTCCAGCCGGTGAAATTATCATTTTGCCCTCGACTTTCTTCAATACATCGTCACACCCCAATTTCCGATAGGGTGTGACGGGCACCGACCCTTACCAGGGCCGAGCGAACCCGCCGACTATCGTAATATCCATACCCATATCGGGCCCACAAAACATAACATACGCACGTAATGAAAATTTTTCGTAAAACAACATGCCTTTCGTTTTTTTCAAACCAAATAAAATTTGCAATAGTATAAAATCTATAATATAAGGCACAACTTGACACTTCGCTTATATAGCCGCTTGCCAAACACATCGGTAGCATAATGCATACAACACACACCGGCTTACGTAGCCGCTTACAAAAAGACCCGACATATCATACACTTTCGACAATCGACCGCAAAGTCTCTATCATAACTTCGAACACCATACAAAGCACTCGACTCGGAAAGACCGAGGAAATGGAGCTCGCCAATCCACCGGGAGTATCTCCCGCTAATATCACCGACTCATCCGCGGGTACCGCGTGGTACGAAACGCATCCCCCGAAGAAAGCGGGGTCGAAATATGTACTGAGCATGTAAAGCATAGCATACATCAAACGAGGTCTTAACCGAAGTGGGAAATACAAAAAGTGAAGTTGCAACAACCCAAGCACTTACATCCGACACATACAAATTAAACATACCCATACCGAACACATCATAAGTCGTATACGAAATAACATTAACCGACGGGATTTGTCTAGTCCAATGTGGAATTTTACTCATCACCGGATTTGCCCCCCACCATCGTGAACAAACTCATCATAGCATCATACATTATCACATACCAAATGCCCATAGGACCCGGCGAGTAACGGTCGCCAATTATCTGCGCCACAACACAAGATAACTCGTAAGATTTCAAATCTCCGTATCCCCCGAACACAACACATCATCACAACACATCATAAGCCATATCACAAAGATAACTTCATAAACGGAACCCGGCCCTATGGCGAGGTCTCGGAACCGTAACACAAGATAACCCGCAGTATATCATGGTGCGCACGATCATACCTTTGCCCGGATCCGTGAAAGAGGTAACAAAGAACGCACGAAACGTATCGTAAGTGACCACACGCATATCGTACATCATCACGTACTCAATCGAATGATCAAAACGAACCCTCTTTTTTGAAAATCCAAAACCGTAGTCAAATCAAGTTTCTTTCCGAATTTCGCTCGGAACATGTCAAACCGACTTTAGAAACCACAATTATGTATCAAAATCATGGGCATAAAATCCTTATTTCCAACTCGACAAATACATAAATAAATAGTCATAATGAAGAAAATATTAAATTTTCCGAAAAATCCATAAAGGTAGCATAAAAGACGTCCGGGCCCCACGGACGGGGTGCCGACCCCCGTCCGAGCCCGACTACGAGGGGGGGGAGAGTGATGTCTTATGAACTTACATATTATGTTTTGGGGCGTTTCGAGGTCGTATGCAAAGTTACGGGCGTTCGTAGTTTCGAAGTCGTTTAGGAACAAGTCTTTTTTTGAAACAAAATTCTTTTGAAAATAGAACTCTTTTGAAACCTTAAAAGTTTAATCCTACAAAAGACATAAGGGTCACAACTCAACCGCGTTAAAAATACGAACATCAAGGAACTCATACGAATCGCTTACACAACATTTCAAACTCAATCATATCCAAGACATACGGACCATAACCTGGCCATTCTAAGGATGCCAACAACATCAAAGCAAACACGAATCACAAACATACTCGAAATTTACGAATGGAATTACCCGAGAGGCAAAAATCATGTCATACCTTAGTTTCGTCTAAGACATGCCAAAAAGAAAAGAAGGGTAAGCTTCACATACCCGGTTTGCTTCCAGGCTAATCCAAACTCAAACCTGGTCGCTCAAAATCTACAATAACATCGATAGGCATCGAACATTAGTCATACGCGCTAAAGAATCCAATTCCAAACCATTACTTTCTCTGGTGCACTTTGGGCAAGACTTCCCCTATAATCTCTGACGCCCCCGAGATTTAACTCGGCCAAATTCATCAACAACAACCAAGCCAACAACCATCCAAACAAGATTTAAGGACATTCCGAACAATCCACAAAGTATTCAAGACAATCCCAACAATATGCTACGAAACCCGAAACCTTCCAACTTAATGAATACGACAATAATGCGTTTCTTTCTTTCAAATTCTCATACTACGTCAACAATTCCCTACATTACCAAATTACCTTCATAAATATAAGGAAACATATTAAGATCATATTGACTTTCAAAACAGCCCACAACAATTGCAACACCAACATAAGTCATTAAACCTTCATTTCACATTGTAGAATTCGCAACGACGACAACCAAAATACTACATCACATTAGTCCCACATACTTGCCCCAAATCAGCCCATTTTTGGCCAACACCACAACACACACATTCCATAATTTTCATCCATTTTCACACACTAAAAACAACATGCAATCATGCTAAACACACTTAATTCTTCCCTACTACACAACCACACACACACGGCCTCAATCACACTACACACACGGCCCAACTTCAACCCAACATATTTCATGAGTTTTCATTCATTTCTTCACACTCTACAACACACAAACCATGCATAGTATATGAAAGAGAGAGATGGAATCCTTACCTTTTTCCTCCAACTTCTTTACTTGTCCCAAATGCGAAAACTAAGAAACCAACGGTTTATCTTCCGAGATAATTATACCACGTCGAAGAGCGTCTTGAACTTAATAAGAATACAAGAGAATTACAATTTTTGGACCAAGATTGAAGGCTAGGAATTTTTTTCTCTTTCCTTTCTCTCTCTTTCTCTTGGTCGTTTTCCTCTCTTCTTTTTTTTGAATTTTCTGGAAAGTTTTGGAACTGTTTTTGCTGAAAAAAAAAATGAGGTCTCGTCCCTTTTAAAAACTGCCAACGTCGGGTTACCGTAGCTGGGCGCATCGTAGCGGTACCGTAGCAAGACCGTAGCGGGTACCGCGGGGGATTATCGTTCCCGCGTCGATAGTTCAGTTTGTAACGTCTATAATTCTCTACTCCGATGTCCTATCAATGAACGGTTTGTTGCATTACAAACTAGACTCGACGAACTTCATTTTAGGCTTTTAAAACACCTTAAAACTCCACATATACTATGAGATACGCGCCTCCATAGTTGACTTAACAACCCGCCCAAAGATTTCCCAAATTTTCGTCGAACTTATTTTCTTCAATTTACTCGATCTCGAAATATTCCAACGCACAAAATGCGGGATATAACAATTACCATTTCGTCCCTAGCCTTCCGCATTATTTTCACGGCCCATTTTGCGAATTTCCTTTTTCGCCCTCAACCTTTCACAATATTTCCGTGCTAATAATAGTTATAAATAATATTTACAACAACTCGTCCGTTAAAATAATTTTTGAGAATGGTCTCGCCTTTAACTTTCCACGACGACTTTGGAATTGTCACACCCCAACCTTCGTCAGGGCGTGACGGGCACCCGACTCTCATCAGAGTCGAGCGAACCCTTAAACGTCGACTCAAATTTTTTTTTTTTTTTTTTTTTAAACGAGAATTGAAAATTGTAAATGAAATACCAAAATCGACACGTGGCTCAAGGCACCTCAAAACATGATATATACATACACACGACATAAAACAAGGCGAGCCAAAAGGCCTCTGCCCTTTCTGTACAACAAAATAGTGGCCGACAAGGCCAAACAGTAACCACAACTCCCACGCTGTTCGCAGACTTCTAAAGAGTATGACCTGCAAATATATACACAGAATTCTACCAAAACAGGAACAGTCTCCGGAGCAAATGGAGCTGTCTGACTCCCAGTGCTGGTTCCCCTAACTAGCTGGATCGCCAAATCGCGCCTCCGGACCTGCGGGCATGAAACGCAGCCCCCGAAGAAAGGGGGTCAGTACGGAATATGTACTGAATATGTAAAGCGAAAATAAATAGATAATAACCACCGCGCAATTTAAGAGGGAAGAAATCACATACAACCCAATACTCGCAACCTTCGCTAAGAGAAGACATAAGTAGATGTACAGTAGTCGCAAACAAGCCTTAAGTAAATAATCGCAATCCAACTAACAAATCCGTAATAAGTAATGTAATCTAGAACATTTCTCCTAAAGAAGTAATACAAGACATCACACGCGCCGCTTCCGGCAAAATAATAATAACAATAACAATAATAGCCCCTTCAGGCGGCCGCTTCCGCTCGATATCAATAATGGCCCCTTCGGGCATTGCCGCTTCCGCATAATAATGAAGATAGCCCTTCGGGCATTGCCGCTTCCGGCATAATAATGAAGATAGCCCCTTCGGGCATTGCCGCTTCCGGCATAATAATAAGGATGGCCCCTTCGGGCATAATAGTAATAATAAAATTTCACACCCCCTTCGGAGTGGTTTTAAAAATCAGTTTTAATAAAATACCGCACTCCCTTCGGAGTGGTTTTTGAAAATTTAAATAATAAAATATCACACTCCCTTCGGAGTGGTTTTGGAAGATTTAAATAATAAAATATCACACTCCCTTCGGAGTGGTTTGAAAATTAATTTAAAAAAATATCGTTCAATAGTTAGGACAATAGCCCAAAAATTTCCCCTCAATTGTGGTACAAAATAAATCAAGTAAAACGATAGGCGGGAACCGGGGAATAGTGGGCCCGCCCCGGGCCAATGGAGGTGGCGTACATGGGACATGCCTAGCGAACCTCATAATATCATTAATAATTGGTTTGGGAGTAGTCGGATTGGATTCGGACAAGTTTTAGACATTCACGGCCAAACTAGTCAATTGTGACCTATTTGGTTCAATTCCATTGAATGAAAACGCTCCAACTTTAGGTGTGAATCCCGGGAGATAGGATTGACCCAAAGGGTCGAAACCGAAGCCAGCACACCTAGATCATGCCATGAAAAGGAAATAGAAGGCTTTACATACCTTACGGATGTCTGACGCACGCTTAACTCAAGTTCCGTTTCGTCCAGAATCTGCAAATGGTCACCTTTACCAGTTACTATTCATGAGAGTTAGCATTTCAACAATGAGTTCATACTTGACTACCGAAATTTTACAAAGATCTCCCCTATAAATCTAACATCCCCGAGGATTAAACTCGGCTTAAAAGACAACAACCAATCCAACAACAACATCAACAACACCAATGAACACTACAAAACACATATTAACATAAATAGCCTTTCTTTCAACATAACACATCAACGTCCGTTCTAACTTCATACTTCTCATCCAATATCGACATTTTCATATTTATCTACTAATTCAAGACCATTCAAACACATTTCAACACATTCCTTATTATTTCTCAAAATACACAAGTTTTCCATAAAACCATAATTCATCCCAACTTTCCACAATTGCATCAAAATTACAAAATTGCATTGACATCTTCCAAATTCATTCACAACAACATTAATTCACACCTTAGACCATTACTCCCACAATTATATAAAAACCACATAAAATCATATAATTTCCCATAACGACATACATGCCAACTTCAACACCAACTCGAGTCGCTAAACCTTTATTTACGTTACAAGGGTCACAACAACACAATTAACAAACTAAATAAAATCAAACTCACTTCTTTTCCACATCAAGTGGCTCACGGCCACATCCATATTCCATATACACACACGCCATGCACACACACGTCACACTTTCATAATTCTCGTCTAATTCTAATCATCATAACATATAAATTCATTCCATAACTTAAAACACAAGAATCTTACCTTTTTCTTGAATTTTCAACTTTCCGCCAACGGAGTTCTTTCTCCAAACCAATTATACTACGTCGTAGAGCACCTCAAGCTTGTTAAGAATTCGCGAAGAACAAGATTTTTGGACCAAGGACAAGGCTCCAAGAATTTTTTCTCTCTTCTTTCTTTCTTTTTTTTTTCTCTAGCCGAATTGCCTCTTCTTTTTCTTTCTTGCTCTTTCTTTGTTTTTCTTGAAATTTCTTGAAGACTTATCTCTTAATATAATTCTTGCACATGGAAAAAATGGCTAAAATTTCATGGGCTAGGCCATGTATGGCCGGCCACCCCATGAATTGGGCCTCAATTTTCTCTTGTTTTTTTTTTTTTGGCCCAATAAATTATAATTCTTGTTTTACAATTCCCGAAATAAATTTTCCAAAATTCCAATTTTGCCCTTAGGCCTTCTCCGGTATTTTCGCATTCACGCTTCCATAACCGGTTCACACATGCTAAGAAAAATCCAAATGTGGCCTTATTTCTTACAAGCAAAAATTATTCCCAACTTTCCAAATGTGAAAAATGCCGGATATAACAGGAATTTCCAAACGTGCAATATCCTCACCAGATTGCCAAGCCTCAACTTTGCATGGAAGAGTACTTTGCAAGCTTCCACAATCACTCCATGTTGTTCCTTACCATCTAATGAGTTGAATTGCTAGAGAAAACATTTTTTCTTTTCTTCACTTTTTTTTTGTTCTCGGTTCAATGAGAGAGCCGAATGGTGCTCTCTCCCTTTCTCTCAATGTTTCTTGAACTCTCTACGGATAAGTTGTCACGACCCAACTCCGTAGGCCGCGACACGTGCCCTAGTTGGGCACTCATACGTACCTTAACCTAAATTAGCAAAATATTACAAATAAGGTAAATTTTTAATAATCCAACATTAGTCCAACCGGGCATGAGCGAAGGTCGATAATGTCACACAAACATAGATAAGCCATAATCGTACGCAAACACTCACGAGCATATACAACCCACACATACATGTCTACGTACCTCTACGAACAAAACATAGCCATATGAAAGGCCCCGCCGTATCTTAATAAATACGTACATATGTAGGAAAATTACCTCATATCAAAATATGAGGCTCGGGAACAAAGTGAGCACTCCAATGTACCGACGTATAACCTACAACGGATCCACAAATCCGCACACGTACCGCGCGGCACGAAAACGCTCGAAGAGTGGGACGTCGGTACAAAATGTACCTAATATGTAAGGCATGGATAGAATATTAAGTAAAATCAAAATCATGTGCGGAGGAAGCATAAGATACATAGGGAATCAAAAGTGCATACCCGTAAAATCATAAGGGCCGTACGCAGTGTCATATGCAAACCGGCCACGCTACGGGACTCGGTGATCTAGGCGCAGGCGCTCCCTTCTCGTCCCGACGCCAAAACACATCATACATCGCATGAATATAGGATATATACATACGAAACAAATCATAACATACTAAGTGGCCACACAGTATCACATAATCGACATCGAACAAGCGACATGGCACAAGATACACCACAACCCATGCACGTATATACCCTCGCCCCCTCACACCGGGCGCGGCGAACATGTCGCAGACACGACGCTTGAGAACATTCCGGCCCGGCCCGTTATGGGAAACTTTGAGGCATCCACGAGTGGAGTAGTGAGAAACTAATGCAATAAAAATAACATACATATTTCCGTAGACTCAACGAGGCATATCGAAGGGAGCGCATCAAATCAATGGAATCGGACGGAGTCATAGTACGTACCTTTCTTGACATCACGGAGAGTTATATCGGAACAGAACGTTCGGATTCATGATACATATCAAAACACATCATAGGAATTAACGGAACATTTAAAACGATTTTTAATTAATGAATAGAGGAGTAGTTAAAACGTTTCCTTTAAAATCGCTCGAAAACAAGTCATGGCTACGTAAGAGTAAAATCGGAAAGTAAGGCTCCACCCTGGTCAATTGAGGTGGCGGACGTAATTTACATATGTTAAGCTTCATAATATCACTTATGAGGGTTTTTAAGGTAATCGGGTTTTGTTTACAAAAGTTGGGAAGGTTTAGGTTACTTCCTAGTCATTTACAACCTAACTAATTCACTTCTATTGCAAGAAAAGGGCAAATTTTTGAATACGGATTCCGAAGAGTCGAGTTGTCCCCGAGGTCCGAATTCAAACCTAGTACATCTATGACGTGCCAAAGAAAGAATAGGGTTAGCTTTACATACCTTTTGCGCTTGTTAAGCTTGTCGAAATTCCGATTCCGTTTCGTCAAAAACCGCAAATGGTCATTTACTGGGCTTACTATTCATGCAAGTTGATATTTCAATCTTTGGTTTCTATTTGGCTACCGAAATTTCGGAAAAGACTTCCCTATAATGTGACACCCCCGAGATCCAACTCGGCTCAAAATAGTCAACAACAACCCAACAACAACACCAAGAACATTAACAATCATAACAAAACACAACATAACATAACTAATCAACTTTCCAACATAATACCATGACTTCCATTCCGACTTCATATGTCCAAATCAATACCATCATATTCACATTCATTACTAACTAAAATCGTTACAATGCCATTCGGAAGCATTCATATCATTTCCACAATATATACACAAATCATACAAACTATACAATTTCCACCAAAGCCATAATTTATCCAAATCTTCTAACCTTTAACATACATATTCATAACGTATTTCCATCTTCCAAGTTCATCAACAATCATCATAATTCTCACTCTAATATCTCAATTTCCATAATGTCATAAAATCATGAAAATACGACATAAGTTCCTACATTCCGTTTCAATGCAAACTTACACCATATATGCTTCATTTACGTTGTAAGGATCTCAACAACACCATTTGCATGTTAAACAAAATAGATTCATTACTATTCCATTGCCTTACACCACACGGCCAACATGCCATATTTCCAACTTTATCTAATTTTCATTCAACTTTCATTCCAATATGAATTCCTCAACGACCACAACTAAGAAACAACATAGAATTCAACATCACTATGGACGTACAACATATATACATGCACTCGCTATAAACCATTTTTCATATTCACTTAACAAACTTCCATATTTCTATCTTTTCTTCTCATTTACATACACCACAACACAAACTAACCTTCAAAACACCATTAGAGGAGATAAATTCTTACCTTGTTCTTCCAACTTCTTCACTTCCTCAAGTGTTGAATTGAAGAAACCAAGACTCAATCTTCCAAACCAATTGCACCAAGTTGTTAAGGGGCCTTGAATTAGTAGGAATTCAACAAGAAAATAATTTTAGGAATCAAAATTTGAGGGGTCAAAAATTGGGAACCATGGCCGAATGGCCATGGTTATTTCTCCTTCTTTCTTCTTTCTCCCTTTCTTATTCTTGAAGTTTCTTGAATGATCATTTGGCCCTTCCTTTCTTTTTTTATTACCAATTATAATTACATGGGCTTGGCCCATTTTTTTTCTTTTCTTTCACATGATGGCCGGCCACCCTTGGTGGATTGGGCCATCCTTCTTCTTTTTTTTTTTCTAAGTCCAATTACATAGTCCATATTTTTCTAATTCATGAAACCAATTTCCAACATTCCAATTTTGCCCTTAGTCTTTTCCGATATTTCCACACCTAAATTTTTCCATAACCAACTTATGAGCCAAACAAGATCAATTCATTACAATGTCCTTAACCTTCCTTAATATTTCCACGTCAATATTTTCCTTGAACATCCCATGCACACTAAATAGAATCCAATTGGAACCTTAATTCCTACCATTCCGACTTGTTTCCAATTTTTCCGAATACGCATAAAATGCGAGATATAACATAAGTGAAGGAAAAGATGACTTGGTCATCTTTTAAATTTCCAAATAAAATGAAATCATGTGGCCTTGGCCCACAATTAACTTTTCGGCCACTTTGGCCCTCAACTTCAATAATTCCCAAGTTTTCTTAATTCATTTTTGGCCCCAAATGATTACTTGATAATTTCCATGCCAAGAAACTCATACATGACTCATACCTTTAAAACGAACTTGTGATTAAAAATCCCGACCTCATGTCCCGGGATGGTCTTTCCCTAACTTATCGTAATTTACTCACATCGTCCCGTTGTTCAAAATACGGGATATAACATTGTCCCGACGTACAAAAGTGCGGGATATAACAAGTACGAGCAATGTACCGAGTATGTAAGGCATGAACGGTAACAACATAGTAAGAGCGGTAGAGCACATCATGTAAAGAGAGTGTTCACACATATGAAATATATCATGGGAACATGTACCGTACATATGGAACATATCACGTGTAAAATCACAATTCGTGCATGAGTAAAACTCGTATGGAAACATGGACCGTACCATAGGATAAAAGTAACCTGTACGTATAAGTGCCCTTGGGCAGATGCTATGCTTCCTTAGCTTTCCTTACTCATATATATACATATATACATAACAAATAGAGTATATCGTATTGCCGAGGCGTCGGCAGCCGATCCATTTAACCATAAATATGCACATCCCGCGTCCGGGCATCCCGCGTCCGGGACGATATCATGTGCCATACTCCAACTGATCAGGTGGATATGCGTATATAACGCTCTGCCCTTATCTCCATCTTCCCCGTAAATATATGCATATTTCACGTATAAATATCGGCGTCTATAGCGCCCTGGCTCTTTCATCATATACATATACTCATATCATATACATATATCAGCGTCTATAGCGCTCTGAGTCTTTTTGTCATGTACACACTTATATCATATATATTTACCAGCGTCTATAGCGCTCTGATTCTGCTATCATATACATATACTTATATCATGTATATTTATCAGCGTCTATATAGCGCTCTGATTCTGCTATCATATATATATACGTATGTCGGGTACACACATCAATCGGGGTCACAAGGCATAATTCCATGTATTTAGAATCCTTAGAATAGTCATTACCTATAATAGACTTGGGATATCCAGAAATAGTTTAACATTTCCATATTTTCATTTTTATAACGAACATCTCGTCAACATATCTATCGTAGGCATTTTCTCATTTTCGACTCCATCGTTGTCATCACAAGATCATATTCTTCACCTTAGTCAAGGAATCATCTTTGTCATACTTATCATGGACATATGTTCTTTCTTAGCATTGTCGTTGTCATGGTCATCATAGACATATTTACATTAGGGTAGCGTTGTACCTATCGTTTGATAATCGGGACAAGGATCAGGAGTTTCCTTAGGATTCCACTCCAAAACAAGCCAAATGAAACAATAGGGAACATCCGGGAACAATGGGCCCGCCTCGGGTCAAATGAGGCGGCGCACACAATTTACGCGTAATACGTTTCATGACATTACTTATGAGAGTTTTAAAGTAATCGGGTCTCATTTATGCAAGTTCTAGAGGTCTAAGAAGTTTTCCAACATTTCGCACCATTTCTAGTTCAATTCTCCGAATGAATAGTAGCGAATTTCAATCTTGGATTTCGAGAAAAGGAATGGTCCCCGAGGCCCGTATCCAACTTAGTACGTCTAAGACATGCCATAGAAAGAAGGGTGAAGCCTTACATACCTCTTTCCGCTCCTTTTGCTATTCCAAAGTCACGTCGCAATCCCGTCAAAATCTGCAAATTGGTCATATTTACCAAACTCTTATTAGGATTCTTAGAGTTAGTGTCTTAAGGGAACACTTGGCTACCGAAATTTCGGCAGCATTTCCTCTGTAAATGTACCATCCTCAACATTCAATATAGCCAAATTTCTCATCAATCACAATCCGGGAATTCAAACCCGGCCAAACTATTAACATAATTCAACAATCACATTAGCAATTCACATATTCCATTCAAAATGCACGATCTCAATTTACTACTTTCTTCAAAACCTTCCGACTTCAATGAACACAATAGCAACCTTATAATATATATTCCAACAACGTCATACTAATACCATTTCTTACTACCCATGCAAGAACGTTGTCTTTCAATATACAAAATCTTCCAATTATCAATATACACCACACGGCCACACACTATAATTTCCAACTTCCACTAATTCATTCAACTTTCACTTCTAATACAAATTCCACCATAACTACAACTAGATTACCACATAAAATTCAATTCATATTTCCTACACATTGACACATACTCACGGCCAACTTTCAAACAACACACCCACTTCACAAACTTCCATATTTTCATAAATTCTACTCATTTCTACATATCATTCACAACAATAACAACCAACATTTTACATAGAATCAATCCATACAACACTACACAAATATACGGCCATGCACACACTACACATTACACGGTTACATCCACAACTTCTATATTTCATGCTTTTCACTCGTTTCCATCATAGAATACATAACAACAACAATTAAAACACTATATAAACATTGATTCATTATTCACACACACATAACACCACACGGCCAAGCTCCAATCATCCACAACTTCATGAATTTCGTTCCTTCTTACACACTACAACATACATAATCCTCCAAAACATATACAAGAACACGAATTCTTACCTTTGTTTTTCAACTTCTATACTTGGTCAAGATTCATGAATTGTCCATTTAAGTGTTTTGCTTGCTCCAACAATTGTTCCATGATGTTTAGCATCTTCCAAAGGGTAGAAAACATGAAAGAAAATAATTTTTCTTGGCCAATTTTTTCCTCCTTGGCCGTGGCTCTCCCTTTCTCCACCCTCTTCATCTTTTGTTTCTTTTGTTCTTGCCTTCAAGTGGAAGATAAACACATATATTTATATATGGGAGTTCTTAGGCATGTGAGGGTCACATGCCCCTCTCTAGACTTTTCTTTTAATTTCCATGGAAAGATGACTTATTTTGTCATCTTCTTTTTTTTTTCTTTTCTTTTCTCTTTTTTTTTCCATCACATGACTAAATTGGACCCCTTTGGGAACTTTCATGAGCCCTTGGTGAAATTATCATTTTGCCCCTCGACTTTCTTCAATATTACCATTTCGTCCCTAGCCTTCCGCATTATTTTCACGGCCCATTTTGCGAATTTCCTTTTTCGCCTCAACCTTTCACAATATTTTCGTGCTAATAATAGTTATAAATAATATTTACAACAACTCGTCCGTTAAAATAATTTTTGAGAATGGTCTCGCCTTTAACTTTCCACGACGACTTTGGAATTTCCAAACGTGCAATATACGGGCTATAACATGTTGATTTGGCAATACGGCATGCATGACAATTTCAGGAATCTATGACACATAAAGGCTTGATTTGACAAAATAATGCTACATTATTTGACCGTTTTAATATGACTCTAACTTGTATTGCGCACCATTTTAATGTGTAATGTAAGTGTTGATTTGACAACACGCCACGCATGATAATTTCAGGAATCTATGACACATAATTGCTTGATTTGATAATACAATGCTACGTTATTTGACCATTTTAATATGACTCTCACTTGTATTGCGCACCATTTTAATTCGCAATGTAAGTGTTGATTTGACAACACGCCACGCATGACAATTTTAGGAATCTATGACACATAAAGGCTTGATATGACAATACAATGGTACATTATTTGACCGTTTTAATATGACTCTCACTTGTATTGCGCACCATTTTAAAGCACAATGTAAGTGTTGATTTGACAACACGCCATGCATGATAATTTCAGGAATCTATGACACGTAAACACTTGATTTGACAATACAATGCTACGTTATTTGACCGTTTTAATATGACTCACACTTGTATTGTGCACCATTTTAATGCGTAATGTAAGTGTTGATTTGACAACACGCCACGCATGACAATTTTAGGAATCTATGACACATAAAGGCTTGATTTGACAATACAATGCTACATTATTTGACCATTTTAATATGACTCTCACTTGTATTGCGCATCATTTTAATGCGTAATGTAAGTGTTGATTTGACAACACGCCACGCATAACAATTTTAGGAATCTATGACGCATAAGGCTTGATTTGACAATACAATGCTACATTATTTGACCATTTTAATATTACTCTCACTTGTATTACGCACCATTTTAATGTGTAATGTAAGTGTTGATTTGACAACACGCCACGCATGACAATTTCAGGAATCTATGGCACATAAAGGCTTGATTTGACAATACAATGCTACGTTATTTGACCGTTTTAATATGACTCTCACTTGTATTGCGCACCATTTTAATGCGTAATGTAAGTGTTGATTTGACACCACGCCACGCATGACAATTTTAGGAATGTTCTGTTATAGCCCGTACTTCGTACGTTCGGATGTTGCGAGACCATGGCGAGAAGTTAAGGACAAGGCTATGTTCTAAAATAAATTTAGTGTCGGAGTCGTTGGGAATGTTATTTATGGATATTGGTATTGTGGAAATATTGAGAAAGGCTAAGGGCAAGAAGAGAAATTCGCAAAATGGGCCGTGAAAATAAGGTGGAAGGTTAGGGACAAAATGGTAATATTGAGAAAAGTCGAGGGGTAAAATGGGAATTTCACATGAGTTTCATGAAAGTTCATGAAAGGGGCCATATTTGTATTTTAAGAAAATTCTAGAAAAAAAAAGAAAGGAATTAAGTCATCTTTGGGAATTTAAGAAAATTCAAGAAAATGGAAGAAATTTCTAGAAAAGAAGAAAGAAGGGAGTCATGTGTTTATATTTTATTTGGAGGGACTTATTTATAAATATAGATAAGTAGAGGGGAAGAATTATAAGACCTTATATATATTCCCACAAGTTCATGAAATTTGAAGAGAGAGAGAAAGAAGAAAGAACAAGGGGCCATGTTCGGCCACCTTGAAAAAAAAGAAAGAAAAACCGAAAAAAAAAAAAAAGAAGAAGAAGAAGAAGAAGAAGAAGAAGAGAGTTTTCAACTTGTTCTTTCTAGCCAAGCAATTCAATAAAGGGTTCTTGGTAAGGTGGAGTGATTTGTAGAGCAAGGAAAACACAACTTCATAAGTTGAAAATTCAAGCAAGTTGGAGAATCAAAGAAGGAGGTAAGAATTCATTCTCTTTATATGTTATGGATATTTTTGCATGTTGTAGTATACAAAAAGGAGTGAAATTCATGAGGAACATGAATATGGAGGTTGTGGCCGTGTGTGTTTGTTGTGGTGTGGGAAAGATTGAATTAGTTTTATGTAGTATGTTGCTTGTTGTTGTAATGTATAGAAAAAGATAAAAATTCATGGAAATATGTGTGTAGTGTTGTAGCCGTGCATGTAGAGGCTTGGCCGAATATATGTTGTGTTGAGTAGATGTGGTGAATTGGTTCTATGTGACATTTCAATTGTTGTTATGATAGATTTCATGATGCAAAACGTGGATTTAATGGTTAGCAATGAAGTTGTAATTGTTGGTGGATTATGGAAGAAGTTAGTGCAACACTAGCATGGTTTATGTAATTGTATGAATAATGTTAATAATGCATGGTTGTTGATATGGTTTATGAATCTAGAATAAGAGGAATGTGTGGTCAATACTTTTGTTGAAGTTGAGGGTTTCGGATGGCATTGGGTCATTTTGAATGTTGTAAGATTGTTAGAAAAGTTGTTGTAATTATTGTTGATAATGTGGCCGAGTTCCATTCTCGGGTTGTTGTTGTTGAATTGGGCCGAGTTAGAATCTCGGGGATGGCGCATTTACGGGGAAAATCTGCCGAAATTTTGGTAGACAAGTGTTATTTCAAGAATTCACTTTTGGATGCTCAAGTTAACATTTGGTAAATGTGACCAATTTGTAGATTTTGATGGATTTGGAACATGAATTTGGAGTAGCAGAAGGAGCGGAAAGAGGTATGTAAGACTTCACTTTCCTTCTTTGGCATGTCTTAGACGTAGTAGGCTTGAACACGGGCCTCGGGGATAATTCCTTTCCTAGAAAACCAAGATTGAAATCCGTTACTATTCATTCAGTAGAATTGAACTAGAAATTGTGTGAAATGCTGAAAAAGCTTCCTAAACACCTAGAACTTGTATAAATAAGACCCGATTACCCTAAAGCTCTCATAAGCAATGTCACGAAACGTATTATACGCAAATGGTGTATGCCGCCTCATTTGATCCGAGGTGGGCCCACTATTCCGAATTCCCTCCTATTGTTCCATTAGGCTTATTTCCGTATTATAGTCAATGAAAGTTCTTGGTTATTATAACGATAGCTATTCTAACTAAACCATTGATCCCAAGGCATGATTTTCCTTCCCGGAAGTTTACAAATGTTTTCCAAAATTTTCATTGTTCTCCAAAAACCAAGTTTTACAATATTGAAAGCCTTAAAGACTAAGACAACGATTATGGTTCTATGATGATAATGATGACTGTTTTCCTAAGATTCCAAAGTACACGAAATACTGTCTTGTGACCCTATTCTACGTTGTTCATGATGTTGCTTTTCATTGATAGCCTCGCCTTAAAATACTCGTTCCTTCAAGGTGAGACAAAGCGATCCCGGTCAATCCGTAATGTAATCGGAGGTTACCGACCTTACGTCTCCGATAGACACATGACTTTCCTTGGGCTCCCATAAATCTTGTTTATATGATAATGTATATAATACTTGATATTGATGAATGTATATGTGTGCATTGTATATGTGGGGAATGGGGAGGCACAGCTGTGTCCACGATTCGACGCTTATCATCCGGACGCGGGATGCCGGACGCGGGATATGGGAGAGCCGTACGCGGCGTACGTTTGTGTGATATATATACATATACTATGATATATTTGGGACCTGTTGTTGGGGAGGGGGTGGGAGAGCCGATGGATTCGACGTACGTCTTTGCCAAGCAAAAAGTACCGTTTTCTGAAAAGTATCTGTTTTCTATGTACAAAAACAAGAAACACCGTGTTCAGAAAAAGAAAAAGAAAAAGCTAGGCATGCATGGCTTCCGCCCTGAGTGGCACTCACATGTACAGGTTACTCCTTTATCCTATGCTCTTTGTCTATGTTTCCATACGGTTATTGCTTTCTGCCCACGGATTCTTGTTTACACGTGATATGTTCGTATGTACGAACCATGACTTCCCGTGATATATCTCGTATGTACGAATACTCTCTTTACATGATATACTCTGACTCTTACTATGTTGTTCTTGTTCATGTCTTACATACTCGGTACATTGCTCGTGCTGATCCCTCTTCTTCGAAGTGCGTTCATGCCACGCGGTACACTCGGACGGATAGAAGCCGAGGATAGAAGATCTTCCCGGCGAAGTTGGCAAGCTCCATTTGGCACAGGTGTAGCCGAGTCATAGCACACGTGCCAGGGTTTTCTGATTACAGTTAGAGACTTTGCAGACAGAGTCGTGGGTAGCAGAAGTCAGTCTGTCAATGGCTTTATAGGCCAACGCGTTAGTTTGTATTATGATATGCGTTGTGTACAGTGCACATTTTATTTGTTTTAAAAGCAACAAGAGAGCCTTACTATGTGTACCTGACTTAGAAAAAAAAAAAATTTATGCATAAAGTGAGCGTCAGAGGGTTCGCTCGGCCCTAGGCAAGGGTCGGGTGCCCATCACACCCTGATCAAGATCGGGGTGTGACATATTCGACACATAAAGGCTTGATTTGACAATACAATGCTACATTATTTGACCATTTTAATATGACTCTCACTTGTATTGCGCACCATTTTTGATGCGCAATGTAGCCTATTGATTTGACAACACGCCATGCATTACAATTTCGGGAATCTATGACACATAAAGGCTTGATTTGACAAAACAATGCTACATTATTTGACCGTTTTAATATGACTCTATTACACCCCCAAGTTTCGGTACATTGAGATTCACTAGGAGTTAGCTAGTCAACTGTAGACACCGGAGTATTGTTGAAAGGATACCAGAGCCCAAGTTCGTGTAATAGGTTGTGGAAGAAAAATTAAGGACAAGGCCATTTCCCGGTTTTGATTTAAAGCGCAAGTCGCTTATAAATATTATTGGCATGGAATATTAAGGGCAAACTTGGAATTCGGAAACTATTATATTTCAAGGATTAAGTGTACATGTGGACAAGATGACTAGGCAAGTAAGAAATCAAATTGGTCATCTTTATGACTTAAGGAAATTCTAGAAACTTGGAGAAAAAGAAAAGAAAAGAAAAGAATAAAAAGGGCACATGGCGGCCATGTGCCGTATGTACATATATATATATATATGTGATGGTCAAGGAGAGACCATGCTTCATCACTTCTCTAGAAATTTCAAGAAAACAAGAGAGAAAACAACAAGGCCATTCGGCCAAGCTTGGAAAAAAAAAGAGAAAAACCGAGAGAGAAAGAGGAGGAAGGGATCAAAAGAATTAATTCCCTCTAGCAATTCAACTCATTAGGAGGTGGAGAAAAACATAGAGTGGTCGTTGGAATAGTTGGAACAAGAATTGGTTCAAGAACAACTTCTAGTTAGGTTGAAGAATCAAGCGGAGAAGGTAAGGTTCAATCTCCCTTTTTGTATGTTATGTATGGTTTGTGTACGTTGTGAAGTATGAAAATGGATTAAGCCCATGAAGATAGAGATGTTGAAGTGAAACCGTGTGTATGTATGTGTTATATCCCGCATTTTGTGCGATCGGATAATTCTAGACAATCGCGGGAAGATAACAAGCATTGCCCCATTTTTATTTTGTTAAGCCTATGAATGGCCTATGAAGCAATTGGAAGCGGAATTATTAAGAAAGGTCATGGGCATAAAGGAAAATTCGCAAATACGTTTCGTGGAAGTATGGAGGAAGGCAAAGGGTAAATTTGGAATTTTGGAAAAAATTTATTTTTCATGAGTTGCAGAGGAAAAGATTGGGCTTGGAATTAATGGACCATTTGGGCCAAGTTGGTCATTTAATTGGTGTGGGCTTAAGCCAGCATAGAGCTTAATGAATAAGCTAATAAGAAGACCAAGTCTTCATATCTTATCATAAAATTTCTAGAGAATTCAAGAGCAAGCAAGAAGAAGAGAGAGAGAGGCCATTCGGCCCTTTGGAAAGAAAAAGAAACCGAGAGAAAAAAAAGAAAGGAGAAGAGAAGAGGAGAGTTCCAACGTGTTCCTCCTAGCCAAACCATTCCTTGGAGAGCTCTTAACATAGTGGAAGGTCCTTTGGAGCAAGGAAAACAATAACCTTGACAAGTTGCCAATTGAAGCCAAGTGAAGAATTTAAAGTAAGAGGTAAGATTTGAACCTTTTCTTGCATATTATGAATGCTTAAGTGTGTTGTGGAGTATAAAAATGGATGAAATTCATGAAGGAAAGAAGTATTGCATGCGGCCGTGCACTTGTATGAATGTGTAGGAAGCATGTTTTAATTATTTTTAATTAGTGTTTGGTTGTTATTGTTGCGGATACGATGTTGATAATGAAAGTTGAATGAATTTGGAGAGGTTGTAGTGTACATGTGGGTGGTGGCCGTGGGTTGTGTGCCATATGTATGGCCGTGTATATATATGGTGAATCATGAAGAATTGGTTGCCAAATTTTATTTAATATCTTGGTTGTTATATTATGGATTGCATGTTCCAAATAGAAGCTTAATGAGTTAGTGAAATTGTGGTAATTGGAGACTTGTGATTAGTATTCAAATTGAATGTAATGTTCTTGAATGTATGGAAGATTATGAGACTTGTATGATATTGTTGGTATATGAATTATTAGGATTGTTATTGTTTTCATTGGAGTTGGAAGGTCTTGATGGAAGTAGTATATTGATTAAGTTGTTAGAATGTACTTTGGATGGAAATTGGAAATTGTTAATATGGTTGCGATATTATGATTGATAGTTTGGCGAGGTTGAATTCCGGATTGTTGTTGATGAGAATTGGCTAAGATGACTTTGGGGAATGATGTATTTACAAAGGAAGTGCTTGCCGAAATTTGATAGCCAAGTGTTGTTTAAGAACTCAATCCTAAAGGCACTAATTGTGTTTGGTAACCATGACCAATTTGTAGATTTTGGCGAAGTTGGAGCTTGAATTTGGAGTGCCATAAGGAGCGAAACGAGGTATGTAAGGCTTCACCCTTCTTTCTATGGCATGTCTTAGACGTACTAAGTCGACTACGTGTCCGAGGGCCATTCCTTTTCTCGGAATCTAAGATTGAAAATAGTTACTATTCATTCAGTAGAATTGAATTAGAACTTGCATAAAATGTTGGAAAAACTTCTTGGACATCCAGAACTTACACAAATAGGACTCGATCACCCTAAGACCCTCCCAGTGACGCCATGAACTGTAATATACGTAAATTTGATATGCGCCTCATTTGACCCGAGGTGGGCCCACTATTCCAATTCTTCCCTATTGTCCCCTTTGACTTATTTTCATTTAATAACTAAGGAAAGTTTTTGGTTATTATTTTAACTACTAAATCATAGTTGTTTTAACTAATCCCTTGATTTCAAAACATGATTTTCCTTCCTAAAAGCTTACAAATGTTTTCCTAAATACTCGTTTTCTCCAAAAACTAAGTTTTACATTATTGCAAGCCTTAGTGACTAAGACAACGACTATGACTCCATGATGGAAAAAAATGATGATTCTACGATCAAAGGTCCCAAGTCTATGATTCTAGTGCCGAGATGAGAACGTTAAGCTATTCTTGAATCCTCGGCTCTACTCATGAATAGTGTTTTCCTTTAAAGATTCTAAGTACACAAATGATGCCCTATGATCCTATGTTATACTTTCTCATGAAATTGCTCCCCACTAATAGTCTCGCCTTATATTAATCATCCCTTCAAGGTGAGACAAGCGCCCTTAATTACCCTATAATATAATCGGAGGTTCCCGACCTTATGTCACTCCGATGGATACACGATTTTCTTGGGCTCCCCTGCATGCTATGATATATATATTGATATGTATAAAAAAAAATGTATTTGGGGAAAACTGGGGAAAAGGGCAGAGCGCTATGAGCGCTGGGTTACTCACGGTGCATGTATCCGTACTTGACTTGATATCATCCCGGACGCGGGATGCCGTGGGAATTATACTATGTGGGCAGGCCGATATATTCGGTACTATGATATACTATGCTATGCTATGATACTATGATATACTATGCTATGCTATGATACTATGATATACTATGCTATGCTATGATACTATGATATACTATGCTATGCTATGATACATTATGATACGATATAAATTCTACTTGCTATGCCTATGAAAAGAAATGTTTTGTTTTCAAAAAGGAAAAACGAGCATGCATGATATCCGGCCTGAAAAGGGCGTTCCTATGCACAGGTTACATTCTTATCTCAGTATATATGTCCATGACCCCTCGATGTTGTTATTTACAATCTATGCTCTTGTTTATGTTATTTTCTATGTCGTACATACTCGGTACACTATTCGTACTGACGCCCCTTCATGTGGGCGCTGCGTTTCATGCCGCGCGAGGTCGGCGGAATAGCGGAGTTGATCTAGGAGTTCTCTCGGCGGCATTTTGCGGCGCTCCGGTTGTTTCGGAGCCCGAGTTCCTTGGTACTACTTCTGGTGTACATATTCGGGCCGGCGGTACTCGGCCCTCCCTATGTATATGTTTACTATGTTTAGAGGCTCGTAGACGGATATGTACGGTAGCTACTTGTACTCTGATTGTCCCAGTCATTTGTATAGTATGATAGTAAAGCTTATTAGCCTATGTCCATGATGGTGCTATTTATGTTATTGCTAGAAAAAAAAAAAAACGGCGTAGTTCATATGTGCAATAAGAGTCAGCGGGTTCGCTCGGCTCCGATTATGGGGTCGGGTGCCCATCACACCCTAGTAGGATCGGGGTGTGACAGTATGTTGGCCGTGTATATATGTGTGTTGTTAAGGTAGTGAATTAATTCCAATTAGCATGTTAATTGTTGTAGTATGTTGAAGTGGGTGGAAATCATGAAACCTCAAATGTTGATGTTGAACCGTGGGGTGTTGTGTGTGGCCGTGTAGGGGCTGATCTCGGAAGAAACATGATGAGCTAATTTTATGTAGAATTTTGGTTGTTGTTTGTTGTAGATTCTATGATGAAAATGAATGTTTGATGACTTATGTTGATATTGCAATTGTTGTGGGCTGTTTTGGAAAGTAATACGATGTTAATATAGGCCTTTGTGTTCACAATAATGATAATCGTTAGCATGCGGATTGTTGGTGTAGTTTGCGAATTCGGCAAAACGATTGAATTGTTGAATAATGAATTGACTAGTTATGGAAATTGGAAAACAGCGTGTGGGAAATTTGTTTTATGGAATATTTTGATATGGAAAAGATATTATTGATATTGGTATTGTTGTTGTTGTTGTTGGTTGATGAATTGAGAATTCGGGCTAGGCACCTAAACGGGGAGATCTTTGCCCGATTTTCGACGAGAATATAGAATAGTTTTAAGATGAAACTTGAAGTAAGTGTGTAATACGGAGACTAACATTAGTGTGAATTCTCTTGAATGTAGATTTGTGAGCTCGGGTGGATAGGCGTAGCCAATAGGAGGTCGAACAGGTATGTTAAGTGTTATATCGGCATTTTCGCGTATTTGGAAAACTTGAAAAATAACTTTGGCTTGTGAGGAATAAGGTCATGTTGAATTTTTCTTAGTAAGTGTATGCCGGTTATGGAAACTTGAATGCGGAAACAATGGAGAAGGCCTAAGGGCAAATTTGGAATTTTGGAAATTTATTTCGGGAAGTACAAAACAAGAATTATAAGGAATTGGGCTCAAAAAAAAAATATGAAATTAGGCCCAAAAGAGATGGGGTGACCGGCCACTACAAGGCCTAGCCCAAGATTAATTATTTTGTTCCATGTGCTAAATAATATAAGGAGGGAGCATGTAGAAGTTTCAAGAAAAATCAAAACAAATCAAGAGAAAACAAGAAGAGAGAAAACGGCCAAGGAGAAAGAGAGGAGAAAAGAAAAGAAAAATTTTCTAGCCCTTCAACCTTGATCCAAAAATTGAAATTTTCTTATATTCTTAGTAAGCTCAAGGTGCTCTTCAAAGTGACATAATTATCTTGGCAAGAAAGTGTTTCTTTTGGCAAGGAGAATTTATTGGAAAGGTAAGGATTTCATGTTTTATTATGTTATAGAAGGTTATATATATGTTATGGTATGTGGAATTGAATGAAAAGCATGGAATTGGGAGTTGTGGTGTGTGTGAGCCGTGTGTGTGTGTATATATATAGGGCCGTGTATGTGCATGGTTGTGCATGGAAGGTGTGTTGAATTTTATGTTGTATTCTAGTTGTGATTATGGTGGAATTCATATTGGAAATGAAAGTGGAAGGAATTTGATAGAAGTTGGAAAAAAATAGAAGTTGGCCGTGTGCCATTTTGTGATAAAAGTGGAGTGAATTCAAGTTTGTTTAGTTGCTAGTTGTGTTGTTATGATCTTAGTGATGCAAATAAGGGCCTAATGACTTGAATTGGCATTGAAGTTGCTTGTATGTAATTATGGGAATTTATGTGAATTTTGTATGATTTTTATATAATGATGGAAGTAAGGTTCTAAATGTGAATTATGGTTGTTGTTAATAATTAGTAGGGAAGACAATGTGATTTGGAAGCTTTGTTGTGTTTGTAGAAGGTTTGGATGGAATAAGGAATTGATGGAAATACTTGAATTCGTGAATAACTTATGGAATGCTAATGGAATGTATTTGTATAATCTTGCATTAGTTAATGAATATAGAAATGTTGACATTAGTTTGATAGTGTGAAGTTGGATGGAAGTTGTTGAGTTATGTAGAAAGGAGACTATTTATGTCATAATGTAGTTTGTGTTGGTTGTTGATGTTGTTGGGCTTGTTGTTGGTTATTCTGAGCCGAGTTAAATTCTCGGGGCGTCATATTTATAGGGGAGGTGCTGCCGAAATTTCGGTAGCTAAGTATAAACCCAAGAGTGAAATGTTAACTCTCATGAATAGTAACTGGTAAAGGTGACCATTTGCAGATTTTTGACGAAACAGGAATCGAAATTGGACGAGCGTAAGGCACAACAAAGGTATGTAAAGTCTTGCCTTTCATTCTATGGCATGTTCTGAGTATAATAGGCTTGAAAGCGAGCCTCAGTCGCATCGCTTCTCACACTCTGAGATTGAAAATAGCTCAAAACCATTCAGTAAGATTGAAACGTTTCTTCACCTTATGTCGATAAAACACACTATATGTATGTAATTTCCATAAATGGAGTTGGAACACCCTACGATGATTAGGGACGACCCCTAAGATTATTATCTATCATTTATGTACATCACTGTGATCGGGTCGAGGAGGGCCCACAAAACTCCGATACTTCTCGTATGGCTCAAACCGATTTATTTCTGTTCGTTCTTCATAGATAATTCTTAGTTATGTTTCCGTCCGCTAACTAATAAGTATTATGACTATCTTTCTGAATCTTGACATTATTCTGACATCTGGAACGATTCTGGACACTACGTTACGATATAATCGACTACTACGATTTGACCTACCGTCGGACTATTTCGGTTTCGTTAAGTACGTATGTCGGTGCGTATGCATATGGTTTCTCATTAGTACGTTCGTGGATGCCTCGACGCTTCCTTCCATTGCGCCGGGCCGGGTTACGTGATTCGTGCACTTTGTTGCATTGTTCACCGCGTCCCTCGGATGTGCGGGCGGGATACGTACGTATCGATTATGATCGATTATGTGATATTATGGGGATGGCGGCCGGGATGGCATTTGATCGATTTGTCGTCACCGCGTCCCGTACTACGGCGGGGTTCGTACACGCGTCCCTTATTAAAGGGCGGGATCGATTTATGATGTGTATGTACGTATATGCTTATGACTGCGCACGTAATTCGTCTGTTGCGATTTGTATGTCGATTTGGATCATGACTCTGTTTGTCACACTGCGGAAATCGAATCGAACTCGATTACGTACGTCACATTTTCGTACGTACGATTCGGACTCGACTACGTACGCGTCATGCTTCGAGTTACGGTTCCCGTCGAAAATACGTCAGCTACATTACGTACCTTTGGTTCGTATTAACACTCCGTCCGCTATATTCCTAAATCCGACATACTACGATTACGTACTGTACACTCTGTAGAGTCGACTCCGCTACGAATCCGATTTTGTCCGTTATGATTTACGTATCCGACTACGATTATGATTATGTATATTTTGTTTCCGCTTTACATACTCGGTACATTTCGTCGACCCCCTGTTCTTCGGGGGGGGCTGTGTTACATGCCCACGAGTACGAACGCGCCGCACGGTACGCCGCCAGTTTAGGTTATCGGTCTGCTGTTTGAAGAGCTCCCTTTGATCTGGAGCTGATACTTTTGGTATATATCTTCTGCTGTCTGTTTGTTCTGTATATATGATCATTTGGGTACGGCGGGGCCCTGTCCCGTCTTCTATTTATTCGGTATGTTAGAGGCACGTAGACATGTCTATGGGTTTGTGGGTTGTGTCAGTCGGTACGTATGTTCGAGTTTGCGACTGCGCGTACATTATGATAGCCTCGGCTAGTGTACAAGTCTAATTTTGTTTATGTACGTATATTTACGCGCGATGTATTTTATATACGTACGAATTTATGTATGTACGATCGGAATTAGCTATTTGGCATGCGGATCATCACGCCCCGATTTCCGAGGGACGTGATGGGCACCGACCCCATACTCGGAGCCGAGCGAACCCACGGACTCTATTGCACACATAATTTTTTTTTCAAAACTCAATACTAAATAATCATGAAATACATAATAAAGCTTTCTAGTTTGACAAAATACGTAATTATACAAACTTTAGTACATAACACAAATTGACAAATCGGTGATGGAGCCGTGTGTTGACACACACCATATCCACGACAACGTACGCAAAGTCTCTAATGCCATCCGGAAAACACAACGTACATACTCGGACTCGGCGGTGCTCCGGAGAAGGAATTGGAGCTCACCAATCATCTTTGGAATATCTTCAACTCACGTGGGTACTGTGCGGCATGAAACGCGACCCCGAAGAATATGGGGGTCGATACGGAAAATGTGCGAGTATGTAAAGCCGAGAAAAACTATAAACAAACATAATCGGAACTAAAGTACATAAATAGAGCGACGAACCATAATCGAACTTAGCAATACGGACGTAACGGACGGGACCTTAGTCGTAAACATAGCTACGAAGTACATCGGACGGAGACGTAGACGGAATCGGAAGTGCGAAGGCATACGGATGTACCGGACGGACCCGCAATCGGGGCAAACGTACGGAGAATACGAGTGAATGCGGTGCCACGTGTCGGCCGAAGTACGAGCATACGAGAATGTTCGGATAAGATCATGTGCGGACGGAATACAAAACATGCGGCCGTACGGTGCGCGCATATATCAGACAGAGTACAGAACGTACAGAAGGCTCAGTGGATGACATATGTTGGACAGAATACAGAATACATGTCAAAGTCATAAATCTCATATGTGTATGGCGTGTCCCGGCCCTTCGATGAGGGACTCGGTGAATAGGATCATGTATAGCCGAATCAGATGTCATATATGCAAATAACGTGTCCCGGCCCTTCATTAAGGGACTCGGTAGGCAAAATCATGCATGTCAGAAGCATATACCATGTATACATAACGTGTCCGGCCCTCTCTTTGCGGGTCTCGGTGAATAATCATAATGTGCCATCCTGGCCACCATCCCCGTACCATCAAATCATACATACATACAGATAACGTGTCCCGGCCCGCAAGTACGAGGGACTCGGTGAATAATGCAGTGGAATGCGCACGAGAACATGTCCTGGCCCGGGACTCAGTGAATCATAATCGTATCGTAACGTACACACGAAATCATAACATGCCCTGGCCCGGGACTCAGTGAAAGATACATTGAGTCGCGCACGAGCAGAGTAGTGCAGAAACATATGCATAAAAATCCAGACTCAACAGACGAATGTGCTTACCGACATCTGAGGCTCAGAAGCAAATTTCAAATCAATCCTTACCGGACGTTGCAATTTATTGCGTCAGAACGCCAGGACGTATCAGATCCGGTGGTCAAAGCATATCATACCGAACAGACTTTCAAACGCAAAATCCGAGATCATTTACGAAGTAAGGAACATTTAATCATACAGAACTTTCGGGGAAACAGAAGTGTTAAACATACCAGATGCCATACAGACGTACATAAGGGAGGGGTCGGAAATCGTGGGCCCACTTCGAACCAAAATCGAGACAACATACAGAAGTTATGAGTATTCGTACTTACAGAACTCTTTTTAGTACAAGGCCTTTTCATACTTACTCATTTTTCAATCATACTAAAATTTATTCATGTGACATGCTTATGTATATATATATAACATAAATCAGAATCATAAACAGACTTAGGAGTCAAGGACAGAGTTACCTCAAAAGCACATCATATCATAGCCTATTGGCTCTAAGACATGCCATAAAAGAAAAGGTAAGCCTTACATACTGTGCCGCCTTGCTAGCTATACTTGTTCATCAACTTGCTTTTCTACATTCAAAAGGATCCATATGATCATTAGATTCATCGACTTGTTTCCGCCTTAATTTCATGCAAGTTCATTTATAAGCTACCGAAATTTCGGCAGCATTTCCTCTGTAAATACACCATCCCGAGAATATGGCTCGGCACCCGAATCAACATCAACGACAAATCCGGGAATTCAACCCGGCCAAACTATCATTAATAATGCCAATTTTCAACCCAAAATACATTCTAACATTCTCAATCTTTTTCTTACAATTCCATAACATACTACTTACATTCAATTTAATTCCAATGCTCATATGCTCAATTACCAATCCGCAACCATTTCCACATGATTTAAAAACATTTCAAGTAACCCATACAATATTCAAAATAATCTATCCAATGTACCTCTGGCCCGACATCATCCAAATTCCATAGAAACACAACGGTACATTTCTTTCTTCCAAATTCACATACTACATCACGATGCGTGCATTTACAACTTCGTTCGAAATTTCAAGAAACTATATCATATTGACTACACTTTCTTCCGATTAAACCCATACGATTATAATTTTAACTCGGATTATTGAAACTTCATTTTCCATCATGAAACTCACAACGACGACAACCAAAATACCAATGATAATTTATTCATTTCCAACTACACATGCAAGGGGGACCATACGGCCAACACCCACAAATTCATATTTCATGAATTTCTTCCAATTCCACATTCTACAATGTGTATGAATCATCTACAACCACAACAATCATAATACCAAATAAAATTTATTCATCCTTTCTACTCAAACAAACCATGCACACAACACTACTACACCATGACTTCATGAATTTCATTTATTTACACATTCCACAACAACCACAAATCATGCATAACACATATAAAATAAAATTGAATCATACCTTTTCTTGCCACACCTACTCACGGCTAGAACTCCCTTTACAAAACGAATAGTTTTCCTCTTCCAACAATCACTCCATGTCGACAAGGGCCTTCTAATTGATAAGAAAACATGAAGCAACGAATTTTTCAAGACCAAGTTGGAGGGGGCTGGTTTCGGCCGAGCCCCCCTTAGCCGCCCCTCTTCTCTTTCTTTTTCTTCACTTCTTTCTTCTTTCTTTTCCTCTCTTCCTTAAAAGATGACAAGCACACACATATATATATATATATATATATATATATATATATATAGTCATGTGAGGGGCACATACCCCTCTAGAAATTTCCCTCCTTTTTCTTTTTTTTTCCTTTTTCTAGAATTCTCTTGATTTCCTCCTTTCATGACTTTTTCTAGAGTTAATGTGAAATTACCATTTTGTCCCTCGTCTTTCCACAAAATTACCAAAATGCCATTTTGCAAATTTTCCATTTTTGCCCTCAGTCTTTCTCATTATTTCCATACTAATAATATTTTCCAACGACTTACGCCTTACAACGAAACCAAAAAGTGACCTTGCCCTAAACTTTCCGCCATTGTCTCGAAATATCCGGGACTCGAAATGCGAGGTGTCACATCCTTCCCCCCTTTAGAACATTCGTCCTCGAATGTTCAACTAGTCTTACGGACTTCCATAATCACCTTGGGGGGGATCCCCGTTGTAGCTTAAGCGTCCTTATCAAACATATTACAGCATCAGTTGCTCTTAACTTACCGTTACACTTCTCACTCGCTTCCCCCCTTTTAGGGGCGTACTTACACCTTTGTACTTATTCATACCCTTATATTTCCCATTCTCTCTCGGATCCTAGCTTCCAAATTTCATGCGATTTTTATTCCTTAACACACTTTATTCTTGTTATCTACTTTCCTCCAAAATCTTACCCTCTTTACCTTTGTTGTCACTTGAATTTCGGTGCTCTTATTCGATCAACTGGTTTCCCCACCGTAGCACCGGTGGTGGGAATCATGTACTCACCCGTACGAGTCACATATGGGGTACCGTATGTATTCATACACATGCACATAATTATCATTAGTATCAACTAACCCACGAATACTTCCGGACACCGTTCAAGCCTATCGAATTCCGGAAACGTAACGTACTTCTGTTCCTTTTCGGCCTACTTTGTGGCATTCTATATGACTTTGTTGTGGTTTCCAATCATTCCGTACATATTTAATTTCCTTTAGGCCACCACTGGATTTTCGTTTGTCTCTTATACTCAAATTCATGAAATTTCTTCATACTTCCCGGTCACCCATCATGAGATTGCTCTCGCTTGAGCACGCTTAACTTTGAAACTTTAGTAAATTCCGGTGCCTTAAGGCCGGTATGATCGCGTAAATTTTCTCGTACGACCTTTATTACATGATTCGGGGCAGGTGAAAGTCTTACATACTCCGAAACACGTCCATAGCACGTCCTTTTCTGCAAAATTACCATTTTACCCTTTTAGTCCTTATTATTCCGAACACCCGGAAGCAATTTCCAACAACATCTCACAGATTATACCACCTCGTATCAGACCATATTACGTCGTATAATATCATGTCATGCCGAATCATAGCCGTACAGGGCTTCCGGTTTACGGTAACGGAACAAATATGTCATGACTCACCTTCGTATCTTTCCATATCCTCATTCATCTCCTCTGCCGTATGTAAGGCTTACATGCGGGACACAGTTTCCCTATGGTGGGCTCTGTCGCACGATCTCATGACGAGAAAGAAGGTCAACAATCCCTAAATGCCCCGTAGTCTCCCGTTTATAAATGTGGCCGGCTTCACACTATAAACGGGACCCTACCGGACACGACTTTGCGAGACGGCCCTAGACCGACCTCGCTGCGATGCCACTGCTGTCACGCCCCGATTTCCGAGGGACGTGATGGGCACCGACCCCATACCGGAGCGAGCGAACCCACGGACTCTATCGCACACATAATTTTTTTTTTTTTTCAAAACTCAATACTAAATAATCATGAAATACATAATAAAGCTTTCTAGTTTGACAAAATACGTAATTATACAAACTTTAGTACATAACACAAATTGACAAATCGGTGATGGAGCGCGACGGCCGACACATCATATCCACAACAACGTACGCAAAGTCTCTAATGCCATCCGGAAAACACAACGTACATACTCGGACTCGGCGGTGCTCCGGGAAGGAATTGGAGCTCACCAATCATCTTTGGAATATCTTCAACTCATCGTGGGTACTGCGCGGCATGAAACGCGACCCCGAAGAAGAAGGGGGGTCGGTACGGAAAATGTGCGAGTATGTAAAGCCGGAGAAAAACTATAAACAAACATAATCGAACTAAAGTACATAAATAGAGCGACGGAACCATAATCGAACTTAGCAATACGGTTGTAACGGACGGGACCTTAGTCGTAAACATAGCTACGAAGTACATCGGACGAGACGTAGAACGAGAATCGGAAGTGCGAAGGCATACCGGATGTACCGGACGGACCCGCAATCGGGGCAAACGTACGAGAGAATACGAGTGAATGCGGTGTCACATGTCGGCCGAAGTACGAGCATACGAATGTTCGGATAAGATCATGTGCGGACGGAATACAAAACATGCGACCGTACGGATGCGCATATATCGGACGAGTACGAACGTACGAGAGGCTCGGTGGATGACATATGTTGGACGAATACGAGAATACATGTCAAAGTCATAAATCTCATATGTGTGGCGTGTCCCGGCCCTTCGATGAGGGACTCGGTGAATAGGATCATGTATAGCGAGAATCGGATGTCATATATGCAAATAACGTGTCCGGCCCTTCATTAAGGGACTCGGTAGGCAAAATCATGCATGTCGGAAGCATATACCATGTATACATAACGTGTCCGACCTCTCTTGCGGGTCTCGGTGAATAATCATAATGTGCCATCTGGCCACCATCCCCCGTACCATCAAATCATACATACATACAGATAACGTGTCCCGGCCCGCAAGTACGAGGGACTCGGTGAATAATGCAGTGGAATGCGCACGAGAACATGTCCTGGCCTGGGACTCAGTGAATCATAATCGTATCGTAACGTACACACGAAATCATAACATGCCTGGCCGGGACTCGATGAAAGATACATTGAGTCGCGCGCGGCGAAGTAGTGCGAAACATATGCATAAAAATCCGGACTCGACGGACGAATGTGTGCGACATACGAGGGCTCGGAAGCAAATTTCAAATCAATCCTTACCGGACGTTGCAATTTATTGCGTCGAACGCCGGGACGTATCAGATCCGGTGGTCAAAGCATATCATACCGAACAGACTTTCAAACGCAAAATCCGAGATCATTTACAGAAGTAAGGAACATTTAATCATACAGAACTTTCGGGGAAACAGAAGTGTTAAACATACCAGATGCCATACAGACGTACATAAGGGAGGGGTCGGAAATCGTGGGCCCACTTCGAACCAAAATCGAGACAACATACAGAAGTTATGAGTATTCGTACTTACAGAACTCTTTTTAGTACAAGGCCTTTTCATACTTACTCATTTTTCAATCATACTAAAATTTATTCATGTGACATGCTTATGTATATATATATATAACATAAATCAGAATCATAAACAGACTTAGGAGTCAAGGACAGAGTTACCTCAAATGCATATTATATCATAGCCTATCGGCTCTAAGACATGCCATAAAGGAAAAGGTAAGCCTTACATACCTGTGCCGCCTTGCTAGCTATACTTGTTCATCCCAACTTGCTTTTCTACATTCAAAAGGATCCATATGATCATTAGATTCATCGACTTGTTTTCGCCTTAATTTCATGCAAGTTCATTTATAAGCTACCGAAATTTCGGCAGCATTTCCTCTGTAAATACACCATCCCGAGAATATGGCTCGGCCCAAATCAACATCAACAGCAACCCGGGAATTCAACCCGGCCAAACTATCATTAATAATGCCAATTTTCAACCCAAAATACATTCTAACATTCTCAATCTTTTTCTTACAATTCCATAACATACTACTTACATTCAATTTAATTCCAATGCTCATATACTCAATTACCAATCCGCAACCATTTCCATATGATTTAAAAACATTTCAAGTAACCCTTACAATATTCAAAATAATCTATCCAATGTACCTCATGGCCCGACATCATCAAATTCCATAGAAACATAACAGTACATTTCTTTCTTCCAAATTCACATACTACATCACGATGCGTGCATTTACAACTTCGTTCCGAAATTTCAAGAAACTATATCCAGACTACACTTTCTTCCGATTAAACCCATACGATTATAATTTTAACTCGGATTATTGAAACTTCATTTTCCATCATGAAACTCACAACGACGACAACCAAAATACCAATGATAATTTATTCATTTCCAACTACACATGCAAGGGGGACCATACGGCCAACACCCACAAATTCATATTTCATGAATTTCTTCCAATTCCACATTCTACAATGTGTATGAATCATCTACAACCACAACAATGACAATACCAAATAAAATTTATTCATCCTTTCTACTCAAACAAACCATACACACGGCCAACACTACTACACCATGACTTCATGAATTTCATTTATTTACACATTCCACAACAACCACAAATCATGCATAACACATATAAAATAAAATTGAATCATACCTTTTCTTGCCACACCTACTCACGGCTAGAACTCCCCTTTACAAAACGAATAGTTTTCCTCTTCCAACAATCACTCCATGTCGACAAGGGCCTTCTAATTGATAAGAAAACATGAAGCAACGAATTTTTCAAGACCAAGTTGGAGGAAATTTGGTTTCGGCCAGCCCCCTTAGCCGCCCCTCTTCTCTTTCTTTTTCTTCACTTCTTTCTTTCTTTCTTTTCCTCTCTTCCTTAAAAGATGACAAGCACACACATATATATATATATATTTAAGAGTCATGTGAGGGCACGTACCCTCTACAGAAATTTCCCCTCCTTTTTCTTTATTTTTTTTTCCTTTTTCTAGAATTCTCTTGATTTCCTCCTTTCATGACTTTTTCTAGAGTTAATGTGAAATTACCATTTTGTCCCTCGTCTTTCCACAAAATTACCAAAATGCCATTTTGCAAATTTTCCATTTTTGCCCTCAGTCTTTCTCATTATTTCCATACTAATAATATTTTCCAACGACTTACGCCTTACAACGAAACCAAAAAGTGACCTTACCCTAAACTTTCCGCCATTGTCTCGAAATATCCGAGGACTCAAAATGCGAGGTGTCACAGGATCTGTTAGGTAGGTACGTATGGGTGTCCAGTTAGGACACCAGTCACGGCCCACGGGGCTGGGTCGTGACAAAAGTGGTATCGAGCGGTCGGTTCTCGGAATGTACGCGGGCCGTGTCTAGTAAATCTTGTTTATCGGTGTGTTGGGCCCCACATCTATAAACGGGGGGCTACTAGGGGCATCTAGGATGTTATGTTACTTTCTTGGACTCTTCAGATCGTGCGTTAGAACGTGTTATCGGGATGTTTTCCGCCCTCGACGAAGCCGGTTATGTTTTTCGACGATGCCCTCCCGAAGAAGGCGACGGGCTTGAAAGGCAACGTATTTCGGGAGACAGGAGAGACTAGCGGGCTCAGAGGGTTACTAGGAGCCGCACCGGGCTATGCCGACGTTGTGCCCCGGTCGGAGGGTTCGGCCACTCCGCCACTGTGATCCAGGCGAGCCCTCGGCGGCTCCCGGCGCCCGCTCCCCACCGGGGGCGGAGGACGAGGACGTTGAGGAAATCCATTACGACGATTCCAAATCATCGCGGACGCGGACAGAGAGGTGGTGATGATGACAGGCGGGATAGCCTGAGGGTTCGCGACTTCCTGACATGTGGTCCCCCAGAGTTCTTCGGGTAAAAGGACCCTCGTGATTTTATTCGGCGGCAAAACGGCGCTCGGCCTGGGATTGGTCGGAGCTTCGGCGGCGAGTACGGTGAGCTTGCTGCACACAGTTACGGGATGTCGCCCTAAATTGGTATGAGTCTGGGGCGTCCGGGGTGAGTGCTCCCCGACCACGTGGGACGAATTTTTCGCCTCCTCACTCCGCCACTTTTTACCACCGAGCTGCGGCGGGCGACAGTTGATCGGTTTTTGCGGATAACCTAGAGGGGTCGGAGTGTTCGTGAGTATAATTTGAGTTTGATTCTGCGGCCGATGTGCGCCGACGATTGTGGCCGATATGGAGGACCGGATGCCGTGCACGTGATGGGGCCGGACCTACTATTTGGTTGATTGTTTGCATGGCGATAAACACGCATGGTATGGACATCGCCGGTTGCGGGCTTATGCACGGGGGGTGTAGAGGACCGACATAAGGAGGATCGATGCGCGAGAGACTACGATAGGAGGCGGCCCCGAAGGGCCGGATCTGCGGGTATTCGGAGACTCGAGGCGGATGGCCTCGGCCCGGCGATCCGGTAGATTTCCCCCTCCGTCGGGCGGGGGTGCACGGTCCGCGGCGACGTTTCGATGATGCGAGTCCGTGCGGGGCCGGCACGGATTTATACAGCATCGGGCCGCCGGATGAGTAAGGGTTCGGGTCGGTCTGAGCCACCTATGCTCCGGTGTGCGCGGGTGGTAAGCCCCGTCGGGGGGTGCTACGCGGCGCCCTACGGGCGCCTGTTTATTTTGGTAGTCCAGATCATCTTGTGAGAGAGTGCCGTGCAAGGGCGGTTCGGTGGCTCGGCCCGGCCACCGGGTCGATTGCGGCTCATCTTCTCCTTCGGTGGCCCCGCGCCCCACGGGCGGGGTGCGCCGGCGCCCGGCGGTCGCGGCGGGGGTCGCGGCGGAGCTCCCAGTTTGAGCGGTCCTTCGAACCGCATATACGCTTTGACTAGTCGGCAGGACCCAGATGCGTCGCCAAATGTGGACCCAGGTATGCAATTAATTTTTCGAAAAAAATATGTGCATACGATGCATCGTAACACGGTTAACTATATTCTGTATCTCTGATCGTGATTCTGTACGCCACATCTCTGCGTCCCTGTGTTCGGTGAAACCCTGTTTAATATACCTCTGTGCGTCCGATTTCGGTCATAATTCCGTCCGATATACTTCGGTACGTCTGATTCTGACTCCGAATCTGTCCAATAAATTTCCATACGACAACCGACTGCGATTACGGACCCACTGTCGACATACTCCTATGTGTATGATTCGACTACGGATTTATGTCGACTTTGACTATGGACCCGTACCCGTTATATCCGTATTTTTGAACGTCGGATTATTTGTGGGCGAGGTGGGGCCCACACGTTAAGATTTTTTTGGAACATATGACAAGTTATATGAATCACATATGTAAAGTTAAACACAACTCATGAAGGACCCTTGGGCCAAATCAAAGTGGAAGCCCTCCAAACGAATATTTTTAAGTAACATTTTCGGGTGACCTGACTTCGAGGGGCAAAAACGGTATTATAAGTTTATAATTTGGAAAAATACCAAGAAATAGAAGTTGTAGATAATTGAATTATCTTTCCAACCATAGGTTGTTGGTTCCCAGGTGACGTCGGTACAAGGAGATATGGACGTTTTAAGGTCGAAAGGTCGGTGGGCTAGGCCCGACTCGGGCCCAACCGGGTTGGGCCCATGACCCATGTTATTTAAGTGATATTTCATACCTTCCCTCCTCATTTTAAGATCTGGAACAACCAGAAAATTCTGGAGAGATAGAGAAAAAAGGCCTTGGAGAAGAAAAACCAATTTTGACCAAAATCCGAGCGCGAATCCCGAAGCCCATGAAGGGAAAAGTGTTGTCTGTTGCGTTGTCTTCAATTTGAGCTAAAAATCAACCAAGGAGGAGAGTGATAACATGGTGGCTGCCTACTTAAGGTAATATGAAGGTTCCTTTTCATTGTTAACAAGTTTATTTAAAGATTTAACGGATTAGGACGGAAGAAATAGCGATATAAATTCGTTTGTCGGTGTTGATGTGGTAGCCGTATAGGGGGCTGTTTGGGTGGGGTATGATGAGCTAATTTTATTTAGTATTTTGATTGTTGTTGTGTTGTGGATTTCATGTTGTTAAATGAAGATTTAATGGCTTGAAATAAAGTTGTAATCGTTTGGATTATGGAAGAAGTTAATATGACATTAGTATGGTTTCTTATAATTGTAGGAATAATGTTGCTAATATGTAGAATGTTGGTGTAGTTTATGAATTTGGAAGAAAGAAAATGTATTGTAATTATTCTTGTTGGATTTGAAAGAATTTGGGTAGTGTATGTGTTGGTTGAACCGTTTGAAATATTGTGCGGGTTGTCGAAGTGTTCTAGAATATTGTTGAATAGTTTCGGATTAGTATTTGAATGTGTGAACAATTGTGAATTGGATATAAATGAAATGTTGTTTGATTATGTAAAAGGAGCTACTAATGTTGGAATGTATTTTGAATAAATTGTTGAAGTTGGAGATATGATGGTTGGCATTGTTGTTGATAGTTTGGCCGAGTTGAATTCTCGGGTTTGTTGTTGTTAAATTGGCCGAGTTATATTCTCGGGGATGGTATATTTACAGGGGAGATGCTGCCGAAATTTCGGCAGAACATAAGTGGATTTACTTGAGAAATTAAGACAAGTGTTGATTCAAGATTAAATTCCTAAAGGCTTATAATCAATGTTTGGTATTTGTGACCAATTGTAGATTTTGAAGCATTTGGGACTTGAATTTGGAGAAGCTTAAGAAGCAGAAAAGGTATGTAAGGCTTACCCTTTCTTTCTCTTGGCATGTCCTAGATGTGATAGGTTATGGTTGGAACCTCGGAGATGATTCTACTCTTAGAAATCCGAGCTTAAATTTGGTCCTTTTCATTCAATGGAATTGAATTAGATACTTTATGTTTTGTTGGAAAATAACTTAAACACCTTTAACTTTCACAAATGGAACCAAACTACTTTAAGACCTTCTGGTGGTTCCATAAAGCTTAACGTCCGTAATTTCCGTACGCCACCTCGACGTGATCCGAGGTAGGCCCACAATTCGAGACCTATCGTATTGCTCTATTTGGCCGATTTTCGTACAATAATTAAGGGTAAACTTTTGGCTATCATTCTGAGTTTGTTATGATTCGTATGTATTCTCTGGTATAAGTATCTGAAAATTCTGATACAAGTGTTTTGCTTTGACCATTCGGATATAAATATTCCGATATAAGTGTTTTGATATAAGCATTCTGACGTAAGTATTTTGATATAAGTATTCTGACATTAGCATTCTGACATGAATATTCCGATATAAGTATTCTGGTAAAAGTATTTTGATTTGGATATGTAATCTGATATAAGGATCCTGATGTGAGTAATCTGTTATGAATAATTTGCTACGAACATTCTGATAGGAACATCTTCTGTAACTCTGATGTTTTGGTTGTCAGACGACAGGGAGTATGATTGTTCTATTGAGTCTTCAGATGTTGGTAAGTGTGTGTGTGTGCTTCTGTCGGGTCTGGATATGTGTGCATATGGTTTCGAATTTCGGTATGTGTGTATGTGTATATGTGTATGTGCATGTGTATGTGTGATATTGACCGCTGGATACTTGGCCGCGGTATGTGTGATATTGTCCGCTGGATACTTGACCGCGGGCCGTGACATGACCGCTGGATTCTTGGCCGCGGTATGTGTGTGTGTGTTATTGACCGCTGGGTATTTGGCCGCGGTATGTGTGTATGATTTGTGTATATGTGATTTTGACAGTCCGGATTATGATCAGTCGGTTAATGTCAGCTCATATGATATGTTGATTATCCTAGTTGTCTTCTGAACCCCTTATGTATGATTTGGATGCCAGATGTAAGTACGTTGGTATTCGGACTATTATGCTCGCGTTCGGTACACTTTACTTCGTCTTCTGTATTTTTCTGCTTTGCATACTCAGTACACATTCCGTACTGACCCCCTTTCTTCGGGGGCTGCGTTTCATGCCGCGCAGGTACTCCCAGATGATTAGCAGCCATTACAGAAGATGTTCCGTGGGTTGGCGGCTCCTTGCTCTGAGTGTTGCCGAGTCGAGTTTGTATGATATGCTTTCTGGATGGATGTTAGAGACTTTGCGGGCGGTGTCGTGGGTATTGGTTGTCGGTTCGTGAGCGGCTCCAACAGCGGACGTGTCATTTTGTGTTATGATACGAGGTCTATATGTTTGAGATTTTGTATGATTTGAAAGCAACGAAAAAGAATATTTACGAAAGTCGTAGTAAGTATATCATCTTTATTAATTTAGAAAGAGCAAGGGTTATGTATGTAATAAGAGTCGGCGGGTTCGCTCGGCTCTAGGTAAGGGTCGGGTGCCCATCACACCCTAATAAGGTTAGGGTGTGACACGTTCGATATGCTTCTGTACGTCTGGCTCCGAATTTGAATTTGCTTAAGATAATCGTCGGAATATGATTACATCCGTCGTATTTTTGTACTTCTGACTCCGGATATGAGTCCGTCTGACGTCCGTTTGATCTTCTGGTTCTGGTTAAGATTCTGTCCGCCGTATATCCGATTTGAGATGGTATGAACAACTCTAATACGGCGATATCGAAGAAAGATGGATGAAGTGGAAAATGAAGGCCGTTACAAGTTCTTCGATCAAGTGCAAGTATGTAAATGGCAAGTAGACCTCCCCGACTGATTTTAATTTACCATGAGGACGAATTAACATTCGCGGACGAATGTTTTAAAGGGGGGGGAGAATGTTATATCCGGCATTTTCGCGTATTTGGAAAACTTGAAAAATAACTTTGGCTTGTGAGGAATAAGGTCATGTTGAATTTTTCTTAGTAAGTGTATGCCGGTTATGGAAACTTGAATGCGGAAACAATGGAGAAGGCCTAAGGGCAAATTTGGAATTTTGGAAATTTATTTCGGGAAGTACAAAACAAGAATTATAAGGAATTGGGCTCAAAAAAAAAATATGAAATTAGGCCCCAAAAGAGATGGGGTGACAAGCCCTTTGCAAGGCCTAGCCCAAGATTAATTATTTTGTTCCATGTGCTAAATAATATAAGGAGGGAGCATGTAGAAGTTTCAAGAAAAATCAAAACAAATCAAGAGAAAACAAGAAGAGAGAAAACGGCCAAGGAGAAAGAGAGGAGAAAAGAAAAGAAAAATTTTCTAGCCCTTGACCTTGATCCAAAATTGAAATTTTCTTATATTCTTAGTAAGCTCAAGGTGCTCTTCAAAGTGACATAATTATCTTGGCAAGAAAGTGCTTCTTTTGGCAAGGAGAATTTATTGGAAAGGTAAGGATTTCATGTTTTTATTATGTTATAGAAGGATATATATATGTTATGGTATGTGGAATTGAATGAAAAGCATGGAATTGGGAGTTGTGGTGTGTGTGAGCCGTGTGTGTGTGTATATATATAGGGCCGTGTATGTGCATGGTTGTGCATGGAAGGTGTGTTGAATTTTATGTTGTATTCTAGTTGTGATTATGGTGGAATTCATATTGGAAATGAAAGTGGAAGGAATTTGATAGAAGTTGGAAAAAAATAGAAGTTGGTAGTGTGCCATTTTGTGATAAAAGTGGAGTGAATTCAAGTTTGTTTAGTTGCTAGTTGTGTTGTTATGATCTTAGTGATGCAAATAAGGGCCTAATGACTTGAATTGGCATTGAAGTTGCTTGTATGTAATTATGGGAATTTATGTGAATTTTGTATGATTTTTATATAATGATGGAAGTAAGGTTCTAAATGTGAATTATGGTTGTTGTTAATAATTAGTAGGGAAGACAATGTGATTTGGAAGCTTTGTTGTGTTTGTAGAAGGTTTGGATGGAATAAGGAATTGATGGAAATACTTGAATTCGTGAATAACTTATGGAATGCTAATGGAATGTATTTGTATAATCTTGCATTAGTTAATGAATATAGAAATGTTGACATTAGTTTGATAGTGTGAAGTTGGATGGAAGTTGTTGAGTTATGTAGAAAGGAGACTATTTATGTCATAATGTAGTTTGTGTTGGTTGTTGATGTTGTTGGGCTTGTTGTTGGTTATTAAAGTCGAGCCGAGTTAAATTCTCGGGCGTCATATTTATAGGGAGGTGCTGCGAAATTTCGGTCGCTAAGTATAAACCCAAGAGTGAAATGTTAACTCTCATGAATAGTAACTGGTAAAGGTGACCATTTGCAGATTTTTGACGAAACAGGAATCGAAATTGGACGAGCGTAAGGCACAACAAAGGTATGTAAAGTCTTGCCTTTCATTCTATGGCATGTTCTGAGTATAATAGGCTTGAAAGCGAGCCTCAGTCGCATACTTGCTTCTCACACTCGGGAGATTGAAAATAGCTCAAAACCATTCAGTAAGATTGAAACGTTTCTTCACCTTATGTCGATAAAACACACTATATGTATGTAATTTCCATAAATGGAGTTGGAACACCCTACGATGATTAGGGACGACCCCTAAGATTATTATCTATCATTTATGTACATCAACGTGATCGGGTCAGGAGGGCCACAAAACTCCGATACTTCTCGTATGGCTCAAGCGATTTATTTACGTTCGTTCTTCATAGATAATTCTTAGTTATGTTTCCGTCAGCTAACTAATAAGTATTATGACTATCTTTCGAATCTTGACATTATTCGACATACGGAACGATTACGGACACTCGTTACGATATAATGCGACTACTACGATTTGACCTACCGTACGGGACTATTTCGGTTTTCGTTAAGTACGTATGTCGGTACGTATGCATATGGTTTCTCATTAGTCTGTTCGTGGATGCCTCAACGCTTCCTTCCCTTTGCGCCGGGCCGGTTCGTGATTCGTGCACTCTTTGCATTGTTCACGCGTCCCTCGGATGTGCGGGCGGGATACGTACGTATACGATTATGATGCGATTATGTGATATTATGGGGATGGCGGCCGGGATGGCATTTGATCGATTTGTACGGTCCCGCGTCCCGTACTACGAGGGCGGGTTACGTACAACGTCCCTTATTAAAGGGCGGGATCGATTTATGATGTGTATGTACGTATATCTTTATGACTGCTGTACGCATAATTACGCATTGCGATTCTGTATGTCGATTTGGATCATGACTCTGTTTTGTCACACCTACACGGAAATACGAATCGAACTACGATTACGTCCTGTACATTTACGTACGTACGATTCGGACTCGACTCGTACGTCTAGCCGAGTTACGGTTGTACGAAAATACACGCTACATTACTGTACCTTTGGTTCGTATTAACACTCCGTCCGCTATATTCCCTAAATGCGACATACTACGATTACGTCCGTACACTTCGTAGGTACGACTCGCCACGAATCCGATTTTGTCCGTTATGATTTACGTATCCGACTCGATTATGATTATGTATATTTTGTTTCCGCTTTACATACTCGGTACATTTCCGTGCGACCCCCACGTTCTTCGGGGGTCGTGTTACATGCCCACAGGTACCGACGCGCCGCGCGTACGCCGCCAGTTTAGGTTATCAGTCTGCTGTTTGAAGAGCTCCCTTTGATCCGGAGCTGATACTTTTGGTATATATCTTCTGTGTCGTTTGTTCGTATATATGATCATTTGGGTACGGCGGGGCCTGTCCGTCTTCGATTCTGTTCGGTATGTTAGAGGCTCCGTAGACATGTACGTGGGTTTGTGGGTTGTCAACGGTCGGTACGTATGTTCGAGTTTGCGACTACGTACGTTATGATAGCCTCGGCTAGTGTACAAGTCTAATTATGTTTATGTACGTATATTTACGCGCGATGTATTTTATATCGTACGAATTTATGTATGTCGATCGGAATTAGCTATTTGGCATGCGGATACGTAGGTAGGTACGTATGGGTGTCCAGTTAGGACACCAGTCACGGCCCACGGGGCTGGGTCGTGACATTAAGGCTTACCCCTTCTTTCTTGGCATGTCCTAGTTGGAAACAAGTTATGACACAAACTTCGAGGCAACTCGATTCTGGGGATCCGAGCCTGTATATGGTTCTCATCGGCTTCTTGATATTTGCATTTTTTTTTATGTGATTGAATCCTAGTCCTTATGTCATTTGCATAACCAAGTTTTAAAAGAAAAATTTGTATAAAGACCTCGTTTTCAAAGGAGTTTATTTTTAAACAACCCCGAAACTACGAAAGTCCGTAACTTTCACAGACAGAACCGGATCGCCTCGATATGATAAAAAATGATTCCATGATGTATGACGACTATGTTTTCCATAGGCGGGCCCGGCTCGGGTCGACGGCCGTTCGTGGGTCCCGCGACTCCCCTTTATGTACTTCCGACAACTTTTGAAAAGATACGACATGACTATGATATATGAATATTGTCACGCCCCAATTTTGATGGGACGTGATGGGCACCCGACCCCATATTCGGAGCCGAGTGAACCCACAGACTTCTATTGCACCCATAAATTTTTTTCCAAATCTCTAAACTGAACAATCATCAAATACATAATGAAGCTTTCAAATTTGACAAAATGCGTAATTGTACACAATTTATTACATAACACAAATCGACATGTCGGTGATGGAGCATTACGAAGACCGACATACCATACCCACAACGCGTCCGCAAAGTCTCTAACGTTGAATCCGCTAAAAACAAATCGAGACAGACTTTGACTCGGCGACTTTCCGGGAAGATGGAGCTTGCCACCTCTGTGGAACGTCTTCTATAATCACATCATTTCCTAAATGCGGGGAGTACTGCGCGGCATGAACAAAACGCGGCCGAAGACGAGGGGGTCGTGGAAAATGTCGAGTACGTAAGGCATGCAATACAAATAAACAAAACTATAGCCGAAACAGAGACGGAACTATCAAGTAAATACATATAACTCGAGTACCGTACACATACCTTTCGAGCACAACTCATACATACCGTTTCATAAGCCAAAAGTGTACGAAGAAACAAATGGTCAACCAAAGTACTAAAATGCTTACTTTGCGTTCATAGACCGCATGTCCGAAGAGGTACGAGAAAGATACGAGAGCGCCGGTAATGTCAACGTCAGACGGAGCACAGAACGTACAGAACATTCAGATGAGATCATATATCGAACGGAATACCAAACGTACAGAATGTTCAGATGATGTCGTATATCAGACAGAATACAGAACGTACGGAGTGCCCAGATGATATCATATAACGGACGAAATACGGTAACATACAAATCGTACGGTAATCGACATACATCGGATAGAGTACGAACGTACTGAAGGCTCGGAAGATGACATATGTCGGACGGAATACGAATGCATGTCAAAATCATAAATCTCATATGTGTTTGACGTGTCCGGCCCTTCGATGAGGGACTCGGTGAATAGGATCATGTATAGCGAATCGGATGTCATATATGCAAACAACGTGTCCCGGCCCTTTATTAAGGGACTCGGTAGATAAAATCATGCATACCGAGAATCATATGTACATAATGTGTCCGACCCCTCTCTTTGCGGGTCTCGGTGAATAATAATCGTGCGCCATCACGGCCACCATCCCCACAACATCTCATCATAATCACGTACGGATAACGTGTCCCGCCCGCAAGTACGAGGGACTCGGTGAATAATGCGAAAGGTGCGCACGAGAACATGTCCGGCCGGGACTCGGTGAATCGGAATCGTATCGTGACGTACACACGAGATCATAACATGCCTCCGGCCGGGACTCGGTGAAAGATACATTGAGTCGCGCGCGAGCGAGTAGTGCGAAACATATGCATATGAAATCGGACTCGATGAATACGTACAACTTATTGACATAAGATTGAACAAGTCTCGGGGTTCTTCGGGTTAGCATCGGAGAGTTATAAGCATTTAACATACGAGAAACCTCTTCGGACTTTCCAAGCGATCCGAGGTCGTGTATGGAGAATATTAAGACTTACAGAGAGTATTCATATTGTCACGACCCAGCCCCGTAGGCCGTGACTAGCGCCCGACCTGGGCACCCGTACGTACCAAAAGCCCAAAGATAGTAACTCAAATATCTAGGAAAATTTGGGCGAGAGTTTCCTCTCGTTTTCTTACTAACCAAAATAAACCACACGCGTAAAATACCAACATATCCGCATACACATATATAGGCAAGCAAGCGGCGTGGCGGGAAACGCCGGTAACATATCAATATACAAATCGTACGGACATAGCCATAACCCACATACATGTCTACAGGCCTCTAACATACATAACAGAGTCAGAAGACGGGACAGGGCCCCGCCATACCCAAATAAGCATATGAACAGAATGTATGACGAAAGTATATACCAAAGTATAAGCCCGGATCAAGGGGAGCGACTCCAGACGGAAAGCGAGATCCTGTTTCGCGGCGTATCACGAAATGCGTACGTACCTGCGGGCATGTAGCGCGGCCCCATAGGGGTCGGTCGGAAAATGTACCGAGTATGTAAAGCGAGAAAAAGTAACAAATATAACCATAATCAAAGATAGGAGTACGAAACATAACGGACAGAGCTATGATTAGAAAGGCTGGAGTACAAAAGGTAATACCTTGTCGAGACCTCGGGAAACATAATGCATATCGGATCATATAATGCCATGCAAACATGTATCGTGTCCGGCCCTCCGATAAGGGACTCGGTAAGTGAAATCATGCATAACCAAATCGTGTATCATGTGTGCGGATGACGTGTCCGGCCGCTTATTAAAGGGACTCGGTATTATGGAATCATGTCTCACAAAATCATACATCATGTACATACAACGTGTCCGGCCCTCTACTGCGGGTCTCGGTGGATAATAATCATATGCCGTCCACGGCCGCCATCCCCGTATCATCATTTCATAATCATACAAATAACGTGTCCCGCGAGTACGAGGGACTCGGTGAATAATGCGGAGAGAAGTGCGCGCGAGAACATGTCTGGCCCGGGCTCGGTGAAAAGACATATTATAACTTGCACGAACGAGCAATGCAGAAACATATGCATGTAAGTCCGGAATTCAATAGACAAATCAACAATAAGCCATAATTCGTACTTTTCGGACATCGTGACGGATTATGTCAAAACAGAATTTTTGAGACTGTTCGTACGAAGCAAATACATTACAGGGCTCTCAGAATATTCAGAATGATCGTTCTTTAACACATGGAACAATTCAAATGACATATCACTACAAAGAATTCGGACGATGATCATAGTATATATGTATTGCCCTTTTTGGGGATGGCACGATTACTTGTATCGAATCATGTTTACAGGATCATAAGACATGTCAAAATATATTATAGATTCATCGTATTTATCACTTGACATCGGTACATTTATCGAAAGATTCTTTTAAACATTGTACGGAAATAAATCAATTAGCACCATAGTAAGAGGTCTCGGAATGTGGGCCCACCTCGAGTCAAATCGAGGCGGCGGGCATAAGTTACGGATCATAGACTTTATAAAATCATTATAGCGTTTGGGACATTCCGTGTCCATTTAAGAAGGTTTCGTACATATAAATCATTTTGAAGACAATTTGTGAAGAAATCGGTTCAATCTTGCGAACGATTTGGCGCTATTTTCAATCTTAGATTATGAGACGCAAAAGTGCAATCAAGGCTCGCTTTCAAGCCTATTACGCTCGAACATGCCAAAGAAAGATAGGGAAGGCCTTACATACCTTGGTTGTGCCTTACGCTCATCAAATCTCAATTCCCGTTTCGTCGAAATGCGCAAATGGTCATCTTTACCGAGTTACTATTCATGCAAGTTAACATTTCACTCTTGGGTTTTATATTTTGCTACCGAAATTTTCGACGCAAAGCCTCCCCTATAAATATGACACCCCCGAGATTCGACTCGGCTCGAAACAACCAACAACAAGCCAACAACAATACCAAGAATCATTATAAACGCAACATAGCATAACTAGTTTTCTTTTCTACATACGGCAACAACTTCCATTCCAACTTCCAACATGAACTTTCCTAACATATTTTCACCTTTCAATTCCATTAACCACCATCATAATTCACATTTAGAACCTTACTTCCACCATTATATAAGAATCATACAAAATTCATATAAATTCCCATAATTACATACAAAGCTTCAATACCAATTCAAGTCATTAAGCCTCTATTTACGTCACAAAGGTTACAACGACAATAACTAACGAACTAAATAGAATGCAATCCATCTCCTTTATACTACACAACATCACACGACGGCCAACATCCATATTTTTCAATTCAACCCAATTCATCCAACTTTCATTTCCAATATAAATTTCACAACAACCATAACTAGAATACAACATAAATTGAACTCACCATAACTATATCATATATACACATACACGGCCACACCACAAATTCATACACCACACGGCTCACACATACAATCATAATTCCATGCTTTCATTCAATTTCACATACCATAACATGCATATAACCTTCCATAACATAACAAAGACATGAAATCCTTTACCTTTTCCAATAAACTCTCCTTGCCAACACAACACCTCCTTGCCTTGAATATTATACCACCTTGAAGAGCACTTTGAGCAGCAAGAATGGGAAAATCACAATTTTTGATTGGGATTGGAAGCTTGGAAATTTTTCTTTCTTTTCTTTTTTCTCTTTTTCTCTCTCTCTGTTAAGGCCTATTTTTAACCTTGTTCTTGATTTGTTTTTATCTCTCTTGAATATTCTAGAGGGGAACATATAGATATACTTGCCCCCTTAATTGCTCACATGCATGTACATGCAAATTTATTACTTGGGGTGGGTTTGGGCCTAAGGTTGGCCGGCCGCACCCCCCACTCTCTTTGGGCTTCAATTTCTCAACTTATTCTTTGAGCCCAATGATTTAAAATCTCGTTTTGTAATTCCCGAAACAAATTTTCGAAATTCCAATTTTGCCCTTAGGCCTTCTCCGACGTTTACGCATCCATATTCCCATAAGTAACAACATACTCACCAATTGGAGTCAAAACATGACCTTATTCTTACAAGTCGCAATTATTTCAAAATTCTCCAAATAGGCTAAAACACGGGATGTAACACATATCAACTTACTTATACCCAAAGCTTATATATCACCCTTATGTTTGCATACTTATATCGGATTTTCTATTTCAGAATATTTACATCAGAGCGCTTATACCAAAATATTCATATCAAATCATTCGTATCGGAGCGTTTATATCCAGATAGTCGAACCAGAATGCTTATATCTGAGTACCGAATACTTATAACAAACTCAGAACATTAGTCAAAAGTTTCTATTGAGAATCGTACGGAAATAAAACAAATAAAGTAATATACATAGGTCTCGGGTGTTGTGGGCCCACCTCGGATCAAATCGAGGGTAACGAACCTAAAAATGTGTGGTCATTATGTCTCATTAAATCATCCTCGAAGATTTCAAGTCATTTCCTTTCGTTTTCAAAAATTTTGAGCATTTGAACATTTATTTACAAAGAAGCATCGACCATTTAATTCAATTTTCGAATGAATAGTAACTAAATTCAACCTCGGATTTCTAGAATTAGAGTGATCCCGAGGCACACATGTTCAAGCTTTATTACGTCTAAGACATGCCAAAGAAGGAAGGAGACGACCTTACATACCTTTCGGACGTCTTGCGCTCGTCCCGATCACGAATCGTTTCGCCCTTAATTTGAAAATGGTCATGCTTACCAATTTCTTGAACCCTTTTTGGGTTTCAAATCTCCAAATTCCCCCTTTTCACAAAAAACCGGGATCTCCCTTTAAAAAACCGTCCCAGAATAGGCTCCCCCAAACAACATCAACGACCAAAA
>NW_026725699.1:0-61454 GCF_029784015.1 Lycium ferocissimum
TATTTTGGTATGTATATTCGTTCGTTGCATTGTATATATTCGTTCGGGGTACGGCGGGGCCCGTCCGTCATATGATTCTCGTACGTCTACGTTTAGGTCCGTGGACATGTTTGTGGGTTGTGCCTACTTACGTACAGTTGTGTTTGTATATGTTGTGTTTGGGCGATCCCATTTACGCCGCGCGTAGCCTGTCGGCCCGCATATGTATATATGTTGCTCTGTTGGCCCTGTGTGGCCTTTTTGGTATTTTCTACGTGCAGGGTTATTTTGGATAGTCCGTAAAACAAAGGAAACTCTGCCGAAAATTTTCTGGAAATTATATAAATTTGAAACACAGCCTTGTTGGCTTCTGTTATATACCTGGATGTGTTTGATATATATATTCTGAGGCAGCGTCTGGTATTTGTATATATATAAGCCATCCGTGTGCGACTCTGTTTGATAGGTGCGTTTGGGTGCCCAGATCGGGCACTAGTCACGGCCTACGGGGTTGGGTCGTGACAAAAAAGGGATGGAAACACGGTGGAGGGGAGGTGGCTAGTGGTGGCACCGTGGTGGCGATGAGAGGAAACCCTAGCCGCCACGGTTTTCTCTCAAAAGAGAAAGATGAAATTTGGGTCATGGTAAATGACGCGTAAAATGAGAAGGGGGGGGGGGGGGGGGGTTAAGTATATTATTTACTCCCTCCCTTTATAAAATATAACACAACTTTTTAAAAAATATAACATATAGTTTAATTTAATTAGCTTAAAACTCCCTCGTAAAATAATATTTTGACGAAATGAAAATTATAATACGTCGTTTAAAATACGAGCTTCAAAATGAGCCCAATATTGATATACTTCGGAGAATATTTAAAAATGTGAAAAATGCAGTCAAAATGAGCCGTAATTCGTACGTCGTCTTGATTAACAATTTTCCAAGAGTTAAACGGAGCGGGATATGTATTTCCTTTTTTGAATTATATTTATGAAAGTAAATAACTTGTAATTTTCTTGCAATTGTCAATTTTTACAGAATGTCAATTTTTGCAATTTTCTCGGGATTTTGAAATTTTAATTTTTGAGGGTGCATCCTTGCTCCTTCTTTTACTCGGGAATTTTGAGAATTAAAATTCGCGTCTTATGAGGTGAAAATTAGGTGTCAACAGATACTTTTGAATATCCTTCTCAGTTGCGACCACAATTTACCATCCTTGCCATTGAAGTTTTATGGCTTGGTGCAGAGTTGACGGGATTGCGCCGGCGGAGTATATCCAGGGTCTTTCTAAGAGCATATTGTAGTTGGCCGTGATTGCCATGACCTGAAATTCTGTTGTGAAAGAGGCAGGTCCAACCTGGATCTGCAGGTCTATCTCTCCAAGAGAATCAGTTAGAGACCCATCAAATCCCCTGACGTTTGTTCCACTATGGCGAATCTTGCCTACGTCGCAGCCATGGTAGGTCAATGTGGTGATAGGGCAAATATTGAGGCCTGATCCAGTGTCCACCAGTACCCTCCGTATTGCTTTACCATGCCATTCCACGGTGATGTTAAGGGCTCTGCCGTGAGCAGTTGATTCTACTGGCAAATCCTCTTTTGAGAAGCAGATTTTGTGTTCGCCGATGATATGGGCTACCAGTTCAGCCAAATCTTCATTGCTTGCACTAGCGGTATGTGTTCATCATCCAACACTCTCATGAGAGCCTGCCTATGTGATGGGGAGCTGGATAGTAAGTACAACAAAGATATTTGTGCTGGTGTTTTCTTCAAATGCTCAACGATGGAGTATTCTCTTGGCTGCATGTGCCGCCATAAATCCTTAGCTTATCCTTCAGTTATTGCCCTCTTTTGGGTGCTTTCTTTCTTTGTAGCATTCTGAGATAACTCTTCAGGAGTGTAACACCTCCCTGAGCGGGTCATGCCCTCAGTCATGGCTGCTTGCACAGTGATTGGCTTTTTGGGCGTGGGAGCAATTTGTTGTGCCGTCTGGGCTACCATGGGTGCTGGAATCAAGGTTTTGAGTCTCAATGTTTCTTTCATGGCTCCCGGCGCTGGGACCAAAACCTTAAAATTTAGACGCTCCTGGAACGTGAGGGAGGTTACTGTGTGTCCCAGGGATTCGACCTTTTGGGGTTCAATGCTCTGCAAGCTTCCCAGTCCTCATTCCTCTCAATCATGTGGACTCCATTGTTTCCATGGTTAGGCAACGGGTTTGTGTTCATATTGGGAGCTGCAGTTTCCAAAGTGATTTCCCTTTTGTCAATCAGATCTTTAATTTTGTGCTTGAGATTTATACAGTCCTCTGTGCTGTGTCCATTTCCTCCTGAATGGTAGGCGCACGTCTAATCAGCCCTATAGAATCTGTTTCCCGATTGGTGGGACCTTCTGAATCAAGTCTGCGGCCAATAGCCTTTCGAAGAGCTGAGCCCTAGGCTCGAGGAGCGTGGTGAATTCCCTTACCGGCCTTCTCTCAAAAGCAGGACGTGAAGCATTGTATGTTGGGGGTGGCGGTTGACTTTGGTAATTCTGGGGTAGTTTATATGCTTGTGGTGGGTTATTTAGGCGGTAATTTTGTTAGGGTGGTGCTTGGTAAGTAGGACCGGGCACACGGACACTAGACGGGGCCGTGTAAGCTGGCACAGTGGTGGTGAAGCTTGGTTGTGCGTAATACACAGGCGTTGGATAATTTATGAGGGGTGTAGTTATGTGGGTGGATTGTGGTTCATTTGGGCTTGGATTTGGAAAGTGGGATATGCTTTCCACGTCCTCTTTCTTCTTGCGGAAGATTCCTGCAGTAGCTTGTCTAGATGACTTGTTGAAGAGACTAACTATTTTCCCGAATTTGAGACCATCTTCTATAGCTTCTCCCATTTTGACGAATTCAACAAACGGTCTTCCAGCCATGGTCAACATTCTGTTGTAAAAATCAGGCTCCTGGGATCTGATGAACACAGAGACTAGTTCTCCTTCACACATTGGAGGCTGTACACGGGCTGTCTTAGCCCTCCACCTGTTGGCAAACTCCCTGTATTTTTCTGTGGATTTCTACTTGACCTTTTTAAGATAATAGCGGTCTGGTACTGTTTCCACATTAAAGCGAAGTCTTTCCTTAAAGGATTCTGCCATGTCTTCCCAGATATGCCATTGATGTATATCTTGAGTCACGAACAATTCAGCGGCTTCTCCGGTCAGGCTACGACTGAATAGTCGCATGATTCAAGGTTCATTTTTCTTTACTCCAACCAATTGGTCACAGTAGGATCGGAGGTGTGCCTTAGGATTCCCTGCCCCATTGAACATCTCAAATTTTGGGATCTTGAACCCTTCTGGCAGGTCTAGGTCCGGATGCCTGCACAGTTCATCATATCTTAGGCCTGTAGCCTTTCTTGCAGACCTGTTGGATTTCTCCAGTAATTCCTCCATCTTTTTCTCCATATCTCTTTCCCACTTATCCTGTTCGGCTCTCCAGGTTCTTTCCATTTCTACATAGTGATCTAGCTCCTTATGCCCTGGGGAGCATTCGTTGGGGATTTTGGGAGTGAAGAATGAGACCTGGTGGGTGGTATGGTTGAGTAGGGCAGTGGTGATTTGCCCTGTTGGTGGAGCTGGACCACGTAATTGTCTTTTCGAGTTAATGAGAATAGGATGAGAAACCTGGTAAAAAGGGACTGAGTGGGTGGTCCCTGGGATTTGACTGTATTTTGTTGGTGGAGGAGTGCGGTAAGAAGGACCAACGTGGTTTGGGTTGGTGTAGTTTAGTGGAGGTGGGATGGTTCCTGCTGGGCATATAGGGAAGTGATTGGGCATTGGTGAGCTCAGGGAAGGGAATGGAGGGGGAGGCCTTTTGTCACGACCCGAGCTACGGGCCGCGACGGGTATCCGGGGCTAACCACCGAACACCACTCACTTACCTGCTTATCTGCTGTTATTCATACTATATGCTCATAATCACATAAAACTGTCATTTTCTGAAATACATTAGCCTTTATAAACATAAGCCCTTCGGCTATCAAAATAATATATATATACATATACATACAAGCCATGGGACCAGACTACCCACACTGCATATCTACGAGCCTCTACTGGAGTACTAGACATATGGACGGGACAGGACCCCGTCGTGCCCAAAATATATATACACAAAAGACTGCCTCAAAATAGCACCTCCGGAATAAGGGAGGGCTCCTAAGATATATCTGCCGATAGCTCTATGGATCGCAACGTCTCCCTGTCTACCTGTGGGTATGAACACAGCGTCCAAAGAAAAGGACGTCAGTACGAATATTATACTGAGTATGTAAGGCATAAACAATAATAGAACATCACTGAAATAGGGGAGACATCCAATGGGGAGCAACTCCGTACCGATCGTATCATAAAAGAAATAGTGCATGCTGACTTACTCTCATAAACATCAGCATGTCATGTATGCATAAGTGTATAAGCTGCCCGACCATTTAGGTGTGGTGGTATAAGCTGCCCGACCATGTAGGTGCGGTGTGAAAATCAATAATATTAGCCCGCGTCCAGGCCTCCCGCGTCCGGGGTACCATCTCATGCCGTCCACTAGTGGCGCTGCCCATGCCATTTGGCCATGGTGTATAGCTGCCCGGCCGTATAGGCGCGGTGTGATATCATCATATGCTCATTACAACATGCTCATTATATGCTCATCATAATACATTTATCATAACTCATCATAACATGCTTATCATAATATGCTTATAGCAATACATACATAGAGACTCATAGATAATCATACTTCATCGGGGTGACGTAAGGTCGTGGACCCCCGATGTCATTTTGAGCATTCATAAGTATTCTTCCTCACCTTGAAGGAACAAGCATAAGGTGAGTGGACATAATGATCAACATCAATGGCTATGGATAGCTTCATTAGCTTAACAAGAGCATCATATCATAGACTATAGCATCTCTAGGCTTAGCTTGACATTATCGTTATCATACTTGCCTTGTCTCTTTTCTCTACCTTACACATCTGCAGCTCCTTATATTCCTAGACTCATCGTCGTTACTATCGTACTCATAATATATAAACTTATCTCTCTCTCGTATGGCTATTCGTGAACGTAGACTCTTAGTTCTTCGGAAATTAGGAGACTCATGGAGAAGGAGGAAATTCATGCCTTGAAGGGAAAGAAACGAACACCATAACTAGGTCTAGCAATAATAAGTAATAGTAAAGGGTCGTATGAAGGTCATTAACTCGTAGGAATCTTGTGCCATAAGTGTTAGGATCTCTAGACTTGGGCTCATCATCATATTCACAACATACCTTCTTAACTTCATCTCACGAGAGCTCTTTATAACATAGACTCATCATTCCGATACATACATATGTAGAGGGGTCATAGAAAGATAGGAGGATTCATACAAGTAGGGTCGTACCTTAGAAAGAAAGGTTGAGCCTTACATACCTTTGTCGTTTAAATACTCGATTGCTTGCTCATCTTCTTTCAATGCACTCGTTAATACCTTCAATGAGATTCGTATCAACATTAGTTAGACAATCATGAGAGCGTACTTACTAAAGTTATAGAAAATTGGGTGGTTTCCTTTGTTTATAGTACTTTCCGCCATATTCCATATCAACTCTCAACATTCACAATGACAATCACCATATCGCTAGCAACAATCGCCATTCACTTACATTATTCACATTTCACAATTCTACTCCAATTCTCCAAAGTCATGACCAAAGTCTATTATCGCGTACTTTCACATACAATACTTATTTCATGTTCTAAATGCCATTTATAACGCATTTATAATCTCAATGTAACCATTTTCACGATTCACTCCAACTACTATTCCACAATGACATTATTCACTCTTTTGTAACCCATTTCCCATACTCTTTTATAATCCAAGTGTTTCAACTTTACAATATTTCAAATATCATGAGAATACCATAAAACATACCTTAGATGATGGAGGAACAAGCCTTGGATGATATTACACCTTTTAGCACAAAACCCTATTTTCACCTTTCTTGGATTTCTTGACTTTGATGGCTTTAATGGAGTTTCATAGGCTTGATTCACTTCAAATCTTGTTATTGATCCTTGATTCTCTTGGTTTCCTTATGGATGAGAAATATGGAAGGTTATAGAGGTGTGGAGAGGTGGGAAACGTTGATGGAAATGAATAAAATAAAGTAGGATCACATTTATAAACTTGGAACATTTCGGCCGTCGGGTGTTCCACGGAGGATTGTTCCACGGTCCGTGGAACCAAATGCTGGCCGTGGAACTGGTCATGGTTCACGACCAGCCAGCCCTTCTCTCTGTGGCAGTTCCACGGACCCATCCACGGTCCGTGGAATATTATATGGGCCGTGGAAGTGGTCGTGGAATTCATTCGCTTCTCCGAAATCGTTCCGTCGCCTCGTTTGGTCTCCAATCCTTATGGTACCTTCTTAACACTTGTTTATCCCTTCATTAGCAACCTAAGGGATTTTATAACTCTTCTCCAAAACATCCTTAAGTCATCATTAGTGCTATACTCGTAGTTTGCCCAACACGCTCAACTTATAACCCGCTTTTCTTAACAACCTTCTTTCCTTAACTCGAATGTCTTCCAAATCTTATTCAGAATCATCAAATGCTAGTTCTTACTTATGAAATCATCGTATAATTCGTATTCCTCATTAGCCTATTCACTGTGCATCAGCGGAAAATTTTCCGGGGTGTAACACTTTTTTTCTCTGTCGAGGCATCCTTGCCCGCATTTGTTGCCTCATTCCTGGCTACCTTTTCTTGGAGCACCGTAACGACAGTCAGTAATGTTGCAATCACATCTTCTTGAGATGATACCTCTTTTGGGTCTTAGGCATCTCCGTCACGGAGAGCAAGCTCAGTTCCGTTATCGGGGGTACCGGTCATCTTCTCTTTGCCTCTGTCTACGAGGGATACTAACGCAGCTTTGGATCTTTTAAAGTATGCCAGCTTTCAGTATCACGCTAATCGGCCTCGTTCTATAAGACAAAAATAACTCGACGGTAGACAAAGTTAGTTACTTATTAAGAGATAAAGGCAAGATATCATACATTGATATTTAAAGCACACATAGCACACAAAGTCATATATTAAGCTTGAATACTTTTGATCCTTTGTTCTAAAGGTTCGGATGTTTATGGGCTTTTGACGTTGGGGTGGATCTTGGTCCAATGGGTTTTATGGCTGACTTACTCTGGCAAACCTTTCCTTGTTACAGAAGTTTGAACAAGGGGGTGAGGGGGGGGGGGATTGTAATTACATTATGTAGGGGCCGAGTATCCCACCAGGGGAAGTCAGGTCCTATTGTAGTTTGTTTACAAAAGAAGGATATATATATTTCTTAAATATCCTTTAAGCTAAACCTATCTAAAGACATCCCCAGACCAGGGTCGGCTGGGGCTTCTCGCGTTTCCCTCCATAGGGACGTCAGGTCAGCGCGGTTCCTTACAATATTTATGGGGGAGAGGGGTAACTTTTTATGTGCAAAAATGGGGACACCTAATATCTATAAAAAATATAGTTTCATGAGTCGCTGTCCTGACGAACTCGCTCTCTCATCCTTCTTCCATCTCAATACTGCGGTGGTAAGATGACACAGATCTCTCCTGTACTGATCTTGTGTTCAAGTTCAAGCTTGACTGCGTGGCACTCTTCTATGTCATGCCCCATAGCTCTTGTATGATACAGGCAAAACTTGTTCTTGTTGGGCCCTAATGGCGCGGGCTCGTGGGTGGGCTCCATAGGTCTAATCTTTCTCAAACTAGCTAGAGTTGAGAATATACGGGCGTACGATTCCTCAAAGGTCGTGAAATTGTACCACCAGATCTGAGTGCCAGCAGTGACTCCTTCCCTAGGGATAATAGGGTCATGAACTAGTAAGGTGTATGGCCCCCACAAAGTTCCAACGATCCTATTATCAATCAGACTATAAATTCTTCTCCTCAACCCTAGACACTCGTTCAGGGCATGACCAGCCTGGTTGCGGTGGAACGGGCACCTTTTGTATGCATACACCAACTCGGGTAGCAGCAACCTAGCCCTAGTCGTGCAGGGCACTCCTGTGGCAACCATTCTTTCATACACTTCCTTATAGGTGACATGCCGTGGGGCCACTCTGAATGGGGAGGAATGGGATTTGAAGGCTATTCCCCACCAAGCAGGTTCAGAAGGACCTACTCTTCTAAAATTTTCTAATTCCATGATGGAGGTCGCAGGTACTAGCATGGGTGGGGGTGCACAGAAGTTAGATCCCTCGTTGGTTGGGGCATAATAATCAGATTCCTCATTAGCATCATTCTTCTCCTCTGCAAACTTAGAAAACATTCCAAATGGTTTTTCTTCCCCCTCAGCCTCTATGTCAATATTCTTTACTTCCTCCTCCTCCTCCTCCATGTTCTGAGGCTCTCCCTTTTCTGGTTCTTCCTCCTTGATGGGTTCAGAGGCTTCCTGTTGGGGCTTCGACTCCTCTTGCGGGTCTGACTCTGTTACCCAATGATCTAACCTAACTCCTTGGCTTTTATTCACTCCTCTCGGAGTTTCCTCTCTAGGCGTCATAGGCCTTCTCTCTAAAGGTATATTATTCAGCACCAAATCCCTTACCTCTTCCGGGACATTCCCGTAGTATTTTTCCTGGGGTATGCCCTCTGGCGGGTTCCCAACCATCTCTAACAGTTGGTCCACTTCCTCAATTTTCCTCCCTATTTCTTGGAGGTGCTTCTCCATTGTAGCACCTTATCTCTCAGCATTTCCGCTGTCTCTCCTAGAGTCCGCGTCTTTGGTTCTCCTTGGTTTACCATTGTAAGTCAACCTTTTATGGAGATAAACTTGGGTAAGTTTTAAGCTTTTGGTTTTTCTTTTTGGTATGTAGTTTTAGAGCATCGGATTAAATGTATTCAAGCCTTAATATATGATAACACACATATCAAGTAGGCATGTGAAGCACGTAGGAAGAATTCATATAGTTTGGTAGATATTTATACTATTCGCGTTCTTAAAACCTTTTTAATTTAAGGTTCTCCTAATCGATTGAAGCATGCAAGTGCCATTTGTGAGAGTGAACCATTGCCCCGAAAAATCATCATTAGTTAATAAATAATAATGAAAATATCTTCCGCGAAGGGATTACAAAGATGATGAAGCCGACAAGGGGCTCAATGTAAAATAGTAAATCAGCAGGGTTCTCCTCCAGCGACTGATGTCGAGGCCTGGCTTGTCTTGGCCTTCTTCACCCTCGAAAGGGTGGTCTGAATCGAAAGTCGTGCTTGGTACATTTCCATCCTAACTATCATCGGATCTGTTTCTTCTAAAATCTGGGCTAAGTGCTCATCCGTGCTTTCAAGACATTCCTTCAGACGCTCCTCTTCATAGACATCGTGAGAAGGTACGAATCTTGGGACGGATGCATAGGCCAAGTGCCCCTGTAGCCATTCATGATACCCCGGGTCACACCCTTCCTCGAAACTTTCTGGAGCTAAAGTATCTGGACCCCAACTTACGTGACCATTCCATTCTCTGAGGATCACCCCGGCGTTCTTGATCTTTTGCCCCGTGTGCTCAATGATAAATTGCTTAGGATTTCCTACCTGATGTATTACTTGCCTCATACCAAATTGCTTCAAAACCCGAAATGGATAATAAGGGCGGATTCCTCGAACACCTGCTAATGGTACAAAAGGAAAAATTTTGCCCCAAACCACTACATTTTCTGATATGAAGTCAGGAAACATCCACTGGATTTTACCTTCAGTCAATTCCTCAAAGAAGCCAGCCCACGACCCTTTGGACATGTAACTAAGGTTCAGGCAATAATTTGTAAGACGGTCTACCCTGTTGTGGTTGCTCAAATACTGGACTTCCTTAGCTATGTTGACGTGTTTGATAATCCACCATTGTAACAACATGCTACATCCTTGGAAGTATCAGAAGCCATTTTGCATTTGTCCAAAGCCCAAAAAATGTCTGCCAGGATGATGGGTGCTAGGTTAAAATACCTTATTTCCTGGTCCTTGGTTATACCATAGAAAATAGCATGGGCTAAGTTGATCACTCGGGTGTCTATGGCCATCGAATCGCCCTGTGGAAACACCATAATGCCTAGCAGGGCTATGGCGAATGCCAAGGGTCTAACGGCTTCCCACTCTTCTCTGCTCTTGAACTCTCTCTGATACAGAGTATATCAGGTGGCATCTCTGAATCTTGGATTCAGGCCCCTAAAGGCTACAGTGGGTCCTCCCGCCCGAGGTGCCTCAGTCAATGCGAGAAACTTCATGATTTGGTCGACGGTGGGCCTCTGTGGAAATAACAGGTGGTGATCCGGTTTGTGTCGTCTCCTTAGACAGGTTTCATTGTGTCTATGGCATCCCTAACCCCCTCCAAGGTCGGAGTCATCTCAATTTCGCCGAAGCGAAACAACATTTCCTTATTGTCCCAATGTCCGGCTAACACCTCTATTAGTTCTGGACGACCTTTCATTGTCATGATAGCCGGTAGGTAACCTAGAGTGCAGCTAATTGTCTTTTTGTGAGCATCACCTAACCATGCCCACCAAACCCTTAATAAATCCGGAGCCTCGACGATTATGTCAAAACGGATGCGGCCTTCCATCTACAAAACAGAACACCGTTAGGATTCCCCCATCTCCATAGGGTCAATGGTTCATCACATAGGCACTAAACATGCTTCCACATAGCACATAAATGAGATGCGGTGTTCTTCGGGTCATAGACCGTTGGAACACAAGGTGGTCTCTCTTAATGAGCTTTACGTAGGTCTGAGATACCCAAAGCTCGTCTAGGTATGAATGCTCTAGTTCAGTCGAGATTTTGCTTAGCTCTATCCTAGTTTTACTAGAGTGGGTTTTTCACAAAAGATCGGGAACCCGATGACAACTGGGGCTGAACCGTTAGGGCTGTTGGACAACCACGAACCAACCCCGCCTCATAATGGTTCCAAAAGACTATTTTGGTTTTTTAGTGAAGGTATGACTGCGTGCTCCGCGAAGTCGCCTTTGGAACAAAATGTAAAATAAATGCCAGGAGTGGCGGAGTTATGATATGCATGCAATGACAGTTAATAACTGCAGGAAAGTAAACACATAAACAGTTAAAGCAAATATACCCACATTATATTGGAACCCTTATGGTTAGAACCTTTAAGTCCCAGTAGGGTCACCATCTGTAACGGTTCACATTTTCACGGGTGAGGTTAGCGCCCGGAAAAGCTACTTCGAAATTGTTGGTGCTCTTTCAGACTTTGTTTTATAAGAGTCGCTACCTAATTTTCAGGAAATTAGGAAAATCAATTTTGAAGGGTTTATTCATACGCCGTGAAAAATCCTTCTTAATCTAAAGTTCTTGGTAAGGGTTCTGGTGATCCTCTAGGAAAGGTGTTAAGCACCTTAGTATTAAGGATCCGTACTAGACGGTTGACCTTCGAATTCCAATGTGTGAGTATTTGCATGAACTGTTTATTTAGTGTTTATTTTCCGCAAAAAGATTGTCATGTTGCATATTATTTTTTTGAAAAGAATTGAACGTATTCCCTTTATATATAGGGTATTTAGGTTCGGATTTATGATATCCGGGTATAATTAGTTCCTTTTATATATAAGCATAGTAGTTTTTCTATAGAAAAAAGGTAGAAAGTTTATTTATTTTTTATGATTTGGGTCAACAGGTTTTATTCATGCTTCTACTCACACATAGACTGGCTCAATCTGTCTAATATATTTTCAGAACATCCTTACCTAAAATTTTTATAATTATAAGCGTAAATTGGACTATTTTTATTTTTAAGAAAAGAACTCTTATATTTTGCGCAGTTGGTCTTTTAGGAGAAAATAAATTATACTTATGGTCTAATAACTTGTATATGCTCCCTTAAAAAATATGCTTGCTATATATCCATTTTTATAAAGTCCCAGATTTTGTTTCAAAAGATAAGACTTTGACTTTTAAAATCCATTTCGTTTTTGAGCCCTAAATACTTCACTGGATTTATTTAAAACATGGGCATTGGCCCAGAAAACCTTAACCATGGATTCGTTTATTTAGAAAGAGAAAAAAACGAGTGGGTTTTAACCCAAAGCAATAGTTTCATGTTTTAAACGGATAAAACTACGTGGGCTCGGGCCCAAAAGTACCTTATTTTAACCATTTAAACTGTGGGCCTTAGTCACGTTTTTCTTAACCATATATTTATAAAACCAAACGAAATTTTTTTAGCCGGAAGTGACCTACATCATTTGTTTTCAAAATACCAAACTGAATGGGCTCGGGCCCAAAAGTACCTTATTTTAACCATTTAAACTATGGGCCTTAGTCACATTTTTCTTAACCATATATTAATAAAACCAAATGAAATTTTTTTAGCCTGAATAGTGACCGACATCATTTGTTTTCAAAATAGCAAACTGAATGGGCTCGGGCCCAAAAAAAGATCTTTTGAAACACTCAGTTTTTAAGGAAAAGACTCAGGTGGGCTCTGGCCCAAAATATCACATTTTTCTTGACTCAAACCCAGAAAAAGAGACATGCTTCAATAGTTTGAAAAAAAAAGTTTTCCGCCTAATGTATTCGTCCTCTTAATATGTTATACCATCTTTTCCAAAAACCTTTTTATTTATTAAGACTAAGCGCAATTGTTGTCCATTTTAAGTCTTCAAAATCAGTACGCATTTTTTTCAGATTTCAAAAGAATTTTTTAGGTGCTAGAGTCAATCTAAACGGCATATGCACCGTTTTACCTAAGGTGCCTAATTCACAATATAAAATGGTTCCAATAACGTTTGTGGATTTTTTACAAATACGAATACAATACAAGAAGCACTTAAAGCAAATAGAGAAAGCATAAATTAACAAGGAAAGTAACTGGGGTGTACCAAACCCCAACCATTTTCACCCATGGTTGGGCCTTCATGTCATTTTTACCCATGACTGGGCCTTCAGTATATTAGCTTCCCTTTCTTCTCCTTTGGACTCAACGACACTTGAAAGAATTTTCCCTATTGGGCTTTTGATCTAATAGGGTAGTTGGACCTTAGTCCAAGAGGCCATGTAGTAGAGAGGGGAAAGAAATAAAAGACCCCAGTTAGTTTATATTTTACTGTCCCTATCATACATATACTATACACACATATATACACAGTGCACTATTTCTTACAAGTCTTATTCTATACATAAATATACACATCTACAAGCAACATATCGTATTTATTCATAAGCTCATATGATATGCATATTTGTTTTCCATGTCCTTAAGCTCAAACCCCAAACCTAGGTGGTGGGAAGGCCAAGTTATCACCCCCCTTATTCCTGATATCGTACAAGTTTCAAGAGGTTTCATGAACCTCTAGCATGGCTGGTCACCAGGGAAAAGCTCAAACTAGACCCCCCTTTAACCTAAATTGCCATCTCAACCAACAATAACCATGGAAGAGACAGATCCACATATACACATACAGAGCCTAGAATAGATAGGATAGGTCCAATATACATGTATATAGCACAACTATAAGTCCACTAGAACAGATGAAGACAAGGGGAAAAAAGATGAATAGATTTAGCAGGCAATTTAATCTCATGAACCAAAGCCAAGACATTAAGTATGACTTAAACATGGAAAAAAGAAGGCAATCTTCATGGGCACAGTATTGTCAAGACTAAACTTAAACCAAGTAATCATAACACTGGCAGTTACATAGAAATAACACAGGTCTTAACAGTGTTGAATCAAGTAAATATGGAAAAGTATAAAGGCACACAAGGATAGGGTATATCCACTTCTTGACATGGCACAACATAACAAATTTGGCCTTTATAAAGTACATGTAAAACTATCTGAGCAAAATCCTCAAATGAGCCTAGACATTTTATGCACAGTTCAAGTAAGGTTCTTGCCATATTTAGGAATTATGTCTTAAAAGTTTAGGTGATTGTTACATCTCGGGAGTTTCGAGTTGTTGCGCTGTAAATATACTAATGTAAGTTTAAGGTAAACATGAAGTCCTTATGAAGTCAAGGGGAGCATTTGATAGCTTTAAGTGAGTATTACAAGATTTTGAAGTCACATGACTTGGTGGAACTAAATTCGTCGAAGTAAGGGAAATGTAAGTTGTGGCTGGGAAGGTTCCGCATCAATCGAGCTAATGTTTATTTAGAAATGTCTTGAGAAGGATCTATAGGGATCCTTAGATTGTTAATGAAGTGTTATATAAGTGCCAAGAAGGTTCCATAAGGATTGGAAGTCAAATGAATCAACGAGAGCAAGTTTGGAAAAAAATGGGGTTGTACGGCCACTTATACGGGCCGTATAACTTATACGGTCCATATAATGGTCCGTATAACCATTCCAGAGAGGGGTTATCCCATGGTGGTATTATACGACCATTTATACGGACCGTATAAAATTATACGGACCGTATAAGTGGCTGTATAACCGGGTTGGGTCAGCTTTTTTCTTTTATATATAGATGACCCTTGTTCATTTAATTCATTTCCCACTATTCCCCGAGTCTTGAAAGCTCTAGAACATTCCTCCTCTCATATTAACCCAAACCCAAGAGAAATCAAAGATTAAATAGCAAGAATCAAGAAAATCAAGTGTGAAGAGACTCCCAAGGGTTTGTAGAATTCAAGATTCTCTTTGGTATTGAAGTTGGAGTTTCATTCAAGTGAAATACATCAATACAAAGTTCATCCTTATATGATAAAAAGTGAGTTTTACATCTATTTCATGTTATTAAGATTATTTGGTTATTGAACAACTTGGATGAGGGAAGAAAGTAGAAGATGAAGCTCAAATATGGATTTAATGATATTCTTGAGTAGTAAAATAACTTGAGTCATGATTCTTAGTATGCTATGAGTATAATCTTGTTGAGGGGAGTACTAATGATGTTGAGGAAGTATTGTATATAAGTGAATATGGTGTTGTGTTGTGACTATTGTTATGGATGACCTTAAAAGGGAGTTTTGAGGATTGGACAATGCTTAACTTGAAACAAGCCTCTTGATTATGATGTTATGGATGTTGCTATTGATGTTTGGGAGTTGCCTATTTTATGGAGAAAGTCAATGAAACAAAGGAAACGCTGCCCAAATTCCGTTAGCCCTTAGTTGCCTTAGTTTAAACTTAATCATGCTTTCAATGACCTAACCTTAGTACGAATTCTCTTGAATGTAGAGTCGCGAGCTTGGGAAGAGAATGTTTAGTCGTTAAGAAGGCAAAAGGTATGTTAAGGCTAGTTCCTTTCTTTCAAAAGTATGATTCCTTTCTTGTAAACCCATACATGTTTCCATAATGTCCTTATTCCCAAAAGCTATAGATTCATGATTCTTAGAGTTCTTATGATGCTAAAGATGAGTATGTTTTTATGATGATAACAATAATGATGATCATATGCCTATAGATTCCAAAGTTTATGGTTGCGATGCTATTATGATATTGTTGAGCTTATTTCATGAATTTTCTTGGCTTCATTCACTATTGTTGATCTCACCTTATGATGATTGTTCCTTCAAGGTGAGACATAGAGATGATAAATGTTCCATAAGATAATCGGAGGTTACCGACCTTACATCATTTCGATAGAGTTATAACTTTTGATTGAGCTCCCATGCATGCTTATGTTATGTATGATTACACCGGGCCTAGTTAGTCGGGAAGACACTACTACGGTGGGCGTAGTGGGCGGCTTATGGATATGATAGTAACACTGTGCCTATATGGCCGGGCAGTCACCACTAGTGGGCAGCATGAGATGGTAACCTCGGACGCGGGATGCCCGGATGCGGGCTAATGATGATTACACCGTACCTATATGGTCGGGCAGTTTATATATATGTTATGATGTTGTTTTAAAGGTAAAATTTAGCATGCATGGTTCCTTCTTAAGAGGCAGTCAGTTACATGCTATCTCTTTATCTTATGTTTCTTTATCTCCTTATTATGTTATTACTCATGACTTACATACTCAGTACATTGTTCGTACTGACGTCCTTTGTTTTATGGACGCTGCGTTCATGCCCGCAGGTAGACAGAGAAAGGGTCCAGATCCCTAGGAGCTTTATCAGCAGATATACAGGAGCACTCCACTGCTTCGGAGTTGCAGTTTATTGGTATATTATTTTGTGTTTATATTTAGGGCATGGCGGGGTCCTGTCCCGTCTTCATGACCTTCAGTACTCTAGTTAGAAGCTTGTAGACATGTGTGGATAGTAGATATCTCATGACCTTAGTAGTGTATATTCTGTATATCATTTTGCAGCCTTGCAGGCTTGTATATATATATATATATATATATCGAGTTTTATTTTGAGAATGGCATTTATTCCGGTAGTGTTATTTGATAATTAGAAAAGTGGTCCACCTAGATAGATTGGAAGAAGTACGGCAAGTTGTTATACCTCGCACTTTTAGAGCATGAGCATGCCACGTATTTCACCATATTAATGAAATATTGAAAACGTCCCCTGAAGTTTTGAAAGGTGCAAGCCATGGGAGGTAAGTAACAATGAAGTAAAGGATGAATTACGATCTCGTAAGTCGTGACCGGGAAGGAAAACCTTGGAACCAAAGGAAATTACCATTATCAAGTATGATTAATGATAAATATCATGTATGGAGAGTTTCGGAAGATTCCGGGACCAAGCAAATCGAAGAAAATAAGTTTGTTGAAAATTTGAAAAAAGTTGACAGAATTTTGGGATATATCTCCTGGTATATCAAGAGTTTTGAGGTGTTTCAAGAGACTAGAATGAAGTTCGTTAGTTTCCAACGCAGCAAACTGTTCATCGATATGACATCGGAGTAGGGAGTTATGGGCATTTTAAGACCGGCTGTCAGAAACCAGCGAACCTACGTGGAAATACTAGAAACCACTTAAAAAGGCCCAACAATTTCGGCCCAGTAGCCCAAAACCGAATTGGATTATTATATATACCCCTTGAGTCATCTAACTCATCATTTTTCATTAATTTCTCACCATCTCTCACCTCCACACCTCTCTCGAACTTCCTACAACATTCATCCAATCTCCAAACCTCTCTAAACTCATCCCAAATTCTTTAGAAACTTTTTCCAACTTCCACAACATGAACATATGTTCCTACAAATCTATATGAAAATTTTGGGTCATTTTTATTTCATTCTTAACATAGCTCAAGTCCTAGGAAGTCCTAGAAACTTCTCCAAACATATTCCAACATATTTCAAAGCCCAAACCAAGGATCAATGTGAAGATTAAAGTGGTTAAGGGTTTCCAAGTGAGGTCTACACTTGTCTCCTCTTCTTGAAGATGTTGGGGTGAGTATGTTTAAGGTGGAAAAACCATGAAATTGAAGTGTTCTTGAATTTTGAGGTAATATTTCAAATTAGTTTCATGTTTATGAGTTTGTTTGGTAATTATGTTAAGATTTGAGGAGAAGGAAATTGGAGGAAAAGTTCAAAAATGCAATTGATGATATTTTGAGTTGTGAATTAACTTGAGTTATAATTATTAGTATGTTTTGAGCATAATCTTGTTACGATGGATAAAAATGATGTTAAGGAATTGTCGTATATGAGTATATAAGGGGTTGTATGAAGTTGTTGTTACGGATTGATTATGAAAAGAAGTTTTGGGATTGAATTGAGTATAGTTTGAATGTAATCTTTTGATTATGGAATTGTTGATGTTTTATTGTGCTTTGGGAGTTGTTTTGAAGATTGGAGGGAGTAGAAGATATAGGGGAGATGCTGTCCGAATTTCGACAGATTCTAAAGAGTTTTAATTTGGAGGCTTAAGATAAGCATATGAAGATAAGCCTAACAATAGCATAAATTCTCTGGAATGTAAATTACGAGCTTGGGAGGACAAGAGTTAAGTAGTTAAAGTTAAGGCGACCAAAAAGGTATGTTAAGGCTAGTCCCTTTCTTTCAAAAGGCATGATTCCTATGTTATGATTGCATAGATGTTTCCATAACCTTCTTACTTCCAAAAGATAGAAGTTCATGATTCTTAAAAGCTTCTTATGATACTAAGATGAGATGTTTTCTATGATGAACATGATGATGATGATTTCAATTCTAGAAATTCCAAAGCTTATGATTTTAATGCTATTATGAGATTATTGAGCTTATTTCTTAATTTTCTCAATTTTATTCATTGTTGTTGATCTCACCTTATAATAATTGCTCCTTCAAGGTGAGATATAGCGATGGTGATTATTCCATAATATAAATTGGAGGTTACCGACCTTACGTCACTCCGATAGAGTCGTAGCATTTATTTGGGCTCTCTTGCGTGCTACTTATATTATATATATATATATATATATATATATATATATATATATATATATAGGGGATATGGGCAAAGGTGAGGTGTTATATACGCATAACCACCTGATCAGTTGGTATACGATGATATCGTCCTGGACGCGGGATGCCCGGACGCGGGATATATGGCTAAATGGATCGAGCTGCACGTTCCGCAGTAATATAATATATTTATGGATCGGGTTGCACGTTCCACATCACTATTATGTTATATATGTATATGAGAAAAGTTTTTTTAAAAAGCTAAGCTTGCATGGTTTTTGCCTTATGAGGCAATCAGATGTACAGGTTATCTTTATCTCCTGTTATGTTCTATATTTCTTATTATGTTGTTATTAATGCCTTACATACTCAGTGCACTGTTCATACTGATGTCCTTTCTTGTGGACGCTGCATTCATACCCGCTGGTAGACAGGTAGACGAATCTGACCCATAGGAGCTTCATCAGCGGAATCTTAGGAGCGCTGCACTTACTTCGGAGCTACAGTCTATTGGTATCGGTCTTCATGGTCACTTGTATTCTATGTAAAGGCCCGTAGACATGTATGTACAGTTTTTGAAGATGATGTTCAAGTTACGGAAAGATTGGCTTATGAAGATGTGCCCATTGCCATACTAGAGAGGCAAGTGTGGAATTTAGAAATAAAGAGGTGGCTTCGGTCAAAGTTTTGTGGCAAAAAAATAATCAAGAGAAATTGACTTGGGAAGCTGAAGAAAACATGAAGTCAAAGTACCCGCAATTGTTTCCACCCCCGGAAGAGATTCAAGATGAGACATCAGTATTATAAGGTATGTAATGCTTTTGGTCGTGTATGGCCATAATTTCTTTCTATTGTATTGTGGCCCTGTAAGGCGATGTTATTGTGGGCTGTGGTGGCAAGATGGTAGCGCCATATTATAGGGGAAACTCTGGCAAAATTTTTGTAGAATTCCCGAGAACTTAACATTCGAGGACGAATGTTTTTAAAGGGGGGAAGAGTGTTACACCTCAAAAAATTTCATGTCATTGTGTGGTAGCTAGATTAATGTAGGGTGAGCGGTATATGATGTTTCCACAAGTAAGAATTAGTACTTGACGGTTTTAATTAAGATTCCAAAGACGTTTGAAGCAAGAGAAGAAAGTTCGTTAAGAAAGGCGAAGTATAAGTTGTGTTTCGGAAAGATTTTGCAAAGTATTGAGCTAATGTCGACTTAGTAATGTCTTGAGAAAGGGATATGATGCCGCTAAGATTGCTAATGAAGTGTTAAACAAGTGCCAAGAAGGTTCCATAAGGATCGGAGATCAAACGAATCGACGAGAACAAGATCAGAGAAAAAGTGGATTATACGACCATTTATACGGTCCGTATAATGGTCTGTATAACTATTACAGTGAAGGTCCATCACTGATGGAGTTATACGGTCGATTATACGAACCGTATAATGGTTCGTATAACTCCCGACGGGCAGATTTTTAATTTTATATAAGGAGGCCCCAAATTCATTCTTTTCATTTCCCACTTCTCTCCAACACTCTCAAAACCTCTAGAACTTTCTCCACACTTCACTTACACATATCCAAGGGAAAAAAAATCAAAGATCAAACACCAAAAAGTAGTATAATCAAGTGCAAGAATGCTAGCTAGGGTCGATCGAAGCAAGAAAACTCATGGGAATTGAAGTTAGGGTTTTCCCCAAGTGAGGCATCTCCATACAAAGCCCATTACTACACCATAAAAGGTGAGTTTTATGATCATTCCATGTTATTTATAATATTGAATGGTTGAAAGACTTAGATTATGGAAGGAGGTAGAATATGGAGCTCAATTATGAAAGAATGGTGTTCTTGAATAATAGTTTGGCATGAATCATGACTGTCGAAATATTATGAGTTTAATCTTGCTATAAATGGTATTAAGAATATTGTAGAAGCATTATATGAGGATGAATGTGGTGTTGTATTATGGCTATGGTTATGAATGACTTTGAGAGGGAATTTTGGAAATTGGATAATGTCGAACTTGTCAAATTATGGATTATGATATTATGAATGTTGTTATTGATGGTTGGGAGCTGTTATATCATATGGAGGAAGTTGTAGAAACAAAGGAGATGCTGCCCAATTTTCGTTAGCTTTAGCCTAAGTTTAAATATGTTTTCGATTATCTAATCTTAGCACGAATTCCTTTGAATATAGAATTTCGAACTTGGAAGGAAGCATTTAGTCGGCAAGCTAGAAAGGCGTAAAGGTATGTGAGGCTAGTCCCTTTTTTTTTTTTCTAAGGCATGATTCCTATGACATGACTTCCTTTGTTTTCCCATGACCTTCTTACATTCCGAAAACTATGAGTTAATGTTTATGAAGAGCTTCTCATGAGATAAAGATAAGAGATATGTTACGAACATGATAATGATGATGTTGAGTATAAGTCTAGAGATTCTAAAGCTCATGATATGATATTTCTATGAAACTAATGATCATTATATGATTCTTTGATGTTATCCATTGTTGCTAGACTCACCTTAAAATGTTTGTTCCTTCAAGGTGAGGCATGATGATTATGATTACTCCATAATGGAATTGGGAGTTCTCGACCTTACGTCACCCCGATAGAGTTACAATTTGTACTTGAGTTCTAATGCATGCTTATGATAAGTATATGATAATGAGGTTACACATGCTTATATGGCCGGGCAGATACCGCTAAGGCGGGCGGCATATATACCATGTCTAGAGGGCATGGGCAGACACCACTAGTGGGCGGCATAAGATGTTTACCCCGAATGGGGGAGGCCTGGACGCGGGCTAATGATGATCACATCGTACCTATATGGTCGGGCAGCTTATTTGTGTAGATACTTGATATGATATTATTTATGATGTAAGTCAGCATGCATTATTCTGCCTTAAGTGACATCCAGCTACAGGTTGTTTCCTTACTTGATGCTTTCTTATCTCTTCGATATGTTATTATTGTTCATGCTTTACATACGCAGTACAATGTTCGTACTAACGTCCTTTCTTTTTGGACGCTGTGTTCATGCCCATACGTAGACAGGGAGGTTGCCCAGATTCCTAGGAACTGCTCAGCAGATTTACAGAAGCACTCCATTATTCCGGAGGTGCCATTTTTGAGATATCATTTTATGTATATAAATTTGGGCACGACGGGGTCCTGTCCCTTCCTTATGTGTAGAACTCTAGTAGAGGCTTGTAGATACGTATGTGCAGGTAGTAGATGTCCCATGATGACTACATTGTATATTCTTGTATATCGTTTTTGCAGCCATGAGGGCCTATGTATATTTATATTTTGCTTTGAAGAGTATATGTGTTCAGGTGGGGTATGATGATTAGCATAATGAGTGGTGCTCGGTAGTCAGCTTCGGGTACCCGTCATAGGCCCCTAGTCGGGTCGTGACACTAATGTGTCACAGTTTTTAGGGTGGGTTACCCAGATTGAAATAGAGAAAAGTGTCACAATTTTAGGGTGGATGACCCAGTTTAAATAAGGCAAAGTGTCACAAATTTATGATGCACGATTGTAACAATCCGATCAGTATTTTGAGAACCGATGCTCTATTTTGCATTCGTCTATTCCAGAAGCTCCGTAATAATTATTTTAACTTGCTTGCCAAATTATAAGTCAAATGGATATCATTTGATTCACTTTGGAAATTCCAGCATTCAATTATTTGGATAAATTGTTTGTTTTGGGAAAACGTGCTCATTTGGAGGTACTGAAAATTTCGTTAGATTTGAAATATTATTTATGACCTGTTGAAATATTATATTTGAAATATTATTTATGACCTATAGAAATTGAAGGAGATAATTTTAGAGTTCATTTGGTTGGTTTTTGACAATTAGATCTATTTTAGCATTAAATATGCCTATTTACGGTGAAAAGATGGTCATCGAAAGAAATAAGTCTCGGATTCAAAATTTGTTGGTTCTGTTAGCTTCGTATTGATATTTATGCCTTGTGGGAATGGATGACTTCATTCTTGAAGCTTTCGGGTGAGTTTTGAGTATGGAAAAAGACATTTTCGAGATCCTTAAGTTAAGAAATGAAAAAGTTTGACCAAAGTCAACATTGGGGGTAAATGAGTCTTTTAGAAGTTTCTTCAATTCCAGTAAGTCCGAAATGTGATTTATGACTTAGTAGAGTTGTTGGTTCGGCTCCCGAAGGGTTCGGGTGTGAGCGATTTGGGGCCACATCTGCTTAAGGAATGCTTGACAGCCTCACTTCAGGAGGGGATGGACATTTCTCGTATTCAAGCACACGCTCAGAATTTAGAAGAGCAACGACAGCTGCAAGAGGGTGAGCGCGATTATGATAGAGGTGATAGTAAGAGGGCCAGATCTTCAAGAACTATTAGTGAGTTTAGAGGAGGACAGGAGCCGCAGTATTCCAGGCAGCTAGGCCAGCCAGCGACTAGTGCGCCTTCCCAATTTGTAAGTAAGAGATTTGATCGCCCTATCCATTTCGAACCGAGCTAGAGTTCCAAAAGCTTGGGTATACAAAATAAAGGTGACTCGGGCCGGATGAGGCCACCTGCACCACGATGTACTCAGTGCGGTAGATTACATTGGGGAGCATGCCGATTAGGTTTAGATGTTTGTTATGCATGCGGCCGGACAGGCCATATTATGCGCCAGTGTCCATCCCGAGGTAGTAGGGATATGGCCCAGCCTACCGGATCAGTAATGGGTTCATCATTATCGGTACCCTCGGGACGGGGGTCGCGGTACCGGTAGGGTCGTGGTAGAAGTAGAGGAAGAGTGTCCGTTCAAAGGCGCCCTCGAACCGTGATTATACATTAGCTGAGCAATAGGATCATGAGCCTTTCTCTAATCTTTGTTACAGGTATAGCATCAATGTCTTCCCATGGTATATATATGTTGTGTTTGATTCACATTCCATTTTGTTATATATATATATATATATATATTATTTCTATATTTTCGATTGTACTGGGGTAAAGTGAAGCCTACGTTAAAGGTAGATATTGATAGCATAAGATAATGGGCTTGGACTAGAGATATGGCTATAAGGAAAGCAAGACGTGTATACGAGGAGTAGACATACATGAGCATATGAGCAAGCTATGGTATTAAGAAGGGAAGTAAGAAATGAATGACAAGATGAACTTTGTAGGTATTTCATGACGAAGACAAGGATTGGCTAGATAAGGTAGTGGAGGAACTATGACACCCGACAATGGGGCAATTAAAAGGTAATAGAGAGCTATGAAGAAAGATAATAAGGAAATGCAAGGAGAAGTTATGAAACTAGACGGAGATGAGATCGCAAGAAAAAGATTCATGGATATAAATAGAGAAGGCAAACATTTACGGAATCAAGATACCCGCTTGATTAATGAATCAAAACAATAGATAAGTACGCTAGACTATGGGAAAAGACTAATCAGGTGAGAGTCGGTCGAAGGTTAAGAGCAAAAGGAGAACTCAAAGGAAATGATTAAAGATATCGCGTTGGATGGGAACAAGCTGGTGACTAAGACAAAGGCCGGGAATATCTGTGAAGCGTAAGAAGGATACGCAGAGATCGAAGACAACGAAGCGGTTTGAATTCGCTGCATGACAAAGACCCTTAGAAAAGAGTTCACCCCTAATTCATTAGCCAAACTAAGGAATCGGAAACTTTAAGGGTAAGTTGAAGAAATGAATCCTTAAGGAAGAGATTTGAGATGTTTGATATAAGTACAAGAGCTACCGTCAACGTGAAGCTATGCCCAATTATCATTGCAAAAAGGTCATATCAGAAAGCCAATAAGGAATAACGACGGATGAAGTGACCGCCGGTACAAAGAAATCGGAGCTAGATATATATATATATATATATATATATATATATATATATGTTGTAAGAGAGTTGTAGTGGAGTAAGAATTGTCGTAGCCCTATGCTTTTGGGTTGTATTGCGAGATCTGAAGGAAGGAGGTGAAAGAAACAGTTGTGGAAGGAGCTAAAAAATGTGGCGAGCTACAAATTTAGTTGAACACGGATTATGAGTTTGCCATAAGTGTAAGCAGCATCTTTGCGAAGGATAATAATGGCGAAGAAACATTATGTATATACGTATTTTGGATATTGATATAACTGGTCTTGGAAAGGAACTGAGGAGAATAACTTAAGGGATATAGCCATTATGCTCAATAACGACAAAGTAATGCTGAATAAGCATTTGGAATGTAAGGGTAAGAGAGATGGCGACAAGGATATAAAGATTAGAGAGCCTGACTGACGAACTACAAAAAGTTAGTACGTATGTATATCTACGATCAATAGATATCAAAAAGAGTAGCCCGAGATGGCACCGAAGGAGTAAACGCAAAGAGGACGTCGTCTATGAGAAAGGTAATTGCCCAATAACAGGGAAACAAGGAGCAAGAAAAAGAGACTACTTATAGGACGATGAATAGCTACGACATGGCAAGACAAGACTGTGATAATGGAGACAGAACGAGAGCGAGATACTAGTTGATACCTGATAATGTCCATAAAACAAGGAGGTGATGGGACGCCTAGACGAGTCCAATGAAAAAGTTGAGAGAGAACAAGGAGGGACTGATCAAAGTTATAGCTTAAGCAAATGGTAATCGGACCTAAAGGAAGAATAACTATTCTAAGGAACCAAAGATGATGACGTGGGTTGGTAATACTACGACATTCGAGGACGAATGTTCCTAAGGGGGGAAGGGTGTTACACCCCAGAAAATTTTGCGCTACCAAGTTCGTAGATAGCTTAGTATGGCCCTGAAGAAGAGTAAAGTTATGTGAGGATTAAGGAGAAAGGTTATATTATAAGAGTGTAATAATGGTATACACATGACATTTGGAGATCATATGGGGTGATTGGTTCATGTCACTTGACGAAAAGCCATCGTTGCTGTACGCTAAGTGGGGCCCACATGTTGGAGTTTTATAAAGGACATATGAAGAGACATATAAGTAGTACATGGAAAGTTGAGCAAGTCCTAAGAAGGACCCATAAGCCAAATATGGGCATAAGCCCTCCAAAAGGACGATATAAGGAAACATTTTCGGATGATCTGACTTGGAGGGGCCAAAACGATATTATAGGTTTGTAATTTGGAAAAATGCCAACGATGAAAGTTGTAGATAATTGAATTAGCTTTCCAACCATATGTCATGGGCCCTCAAACAATACCGGGATCAAGAGTTATGACCCTTTTACTAAATGAAGGCGCAGGCAGAAAAATTAAGGCTGCGCGAACGCGCCCAAAGGGGGCACGAACGCGCAGAAGGAATTCTTAGTCGGTTCAGGCAGAACCTAGACTGCTATTTAAAGGGGGATATCCCCTCGTTTTCGACCAAACACACCCAAAACCTGTTATATCCTGCATTTTATACGACGGATTATTCGTAAGCTAATCGGCATAAGTCCAAGGACAAGATTATTTATGGATATGAGACAAGGACTTTTAATCCCTGATTTTTATCAATGCACGAATTTCTTATAAATTTTTAATTGGCATGGAAATATTAATGGAGATTAGGGATTAATTTAACCATGATTAAATTATTAAGTGGGGATTAGTGATTAATTACGATTAATTAGCCTAATTAGACCACTAAGTGGGCCCCACAACACGTGGACAATTATGATTGGCTCATAAATCATAGTGGGACACATGTCACATGGTTGGATACATGTCAACCATATGGACAACATATAAATATTGAAATAATGACCAAGCTATTCATTTTCATCTTCATCAAATGAATTAGAGGAGAGAGAAGCTCTCCATCTTCACTAAGAAGAGAGAGAAGCTCACGGCCACAACCATGGCAGACGTGTGGTCACGGCCAGCCTTGATTTTTGTACCACTACATTGTTAAAATTCACCTTGAGTTGAAGAAGAAGGTATGGGCAACCATGGTACGCCAACTGGCCATGGCCGAGCCAAATCAAGTTCACAAAGCTTGATTCAAATTAATTTTCCATGGTGTTTTACATCAAGTGAAGGTCCATGATAACGTGAATTGGTCCTTGAGGGCAGCAAGAGTGGTTATCAATTGAAGTTTCCAAATTCAGCAAATTAAGGAGCTAATTTGTTAAGGTAAGATTTGATCATATTCTACATGTTTTAGTAGGTATTTGGACTTGCTATAAATTGGTAGATATGAATTGAATACATGGAATTATGCATATTGATGTTGAAGTGTTGTTGAGCCGTGTGAGGAGGTTGTTTTATTTAAAATTGGTGAACTGATTTGGATTGATATTATGGTTGTTGTTATCATGAATTATGTGATGAGAATGAAGGAATTAAATGGTTAAAGTTGAAGTTGTAATTGTTTGTGGGCTGTTGTAGAAGTTGATATAAGATTAGTATAGTTTCTTGTATCGAAATGGATAATGTTGTTAACGTATGGTTGTTGGTGTAGTTCATGAATTTGGATGAAAAGAATGTGTTGTTGTTGTTCTTGTTGAGTTTGGAAGATTGCGTGTTGTATTGTATGTTGGTTGGGCTGTTTGGAATATTGTGCGGGTTGTCTGAAGTGTTCTTGAGTCTTGTTTGAATAGTCTCGGGTTAGCACTTGAACGTATGACCATTGATGTTGGCTTGGTTGTATGTGATTGGTTTAAATGTAAAGGAAACATCGTCAAATTATTTAGAAAGGAGTTACTAACGTTAGAATACGTTTTGAATTCCCTCGTAGCTTAACCGTAGTTCTTGACATCTTAATATAGGTTGAGGAACTATTAGGCAGCGTATACGTGTTGTGTTGCGAGTAAACGCTAAAGGTATGTAAAGCCTATCCTTTCTTTCTTTTGGCATGTCCTAGATGTAAGTATGAAACGATATAAGCTTTGGGGTAATTCTATTCATAAGTTCCGAGCATGTATTATGATTCTTATTCACTTCTTGATATTAGAATTCTTAAAATAGTCGAGCTACTGCCCTCGATCTTTCTATATGATCGGATAGTAAATGATTCATGAAAGTTTCTATTCCTGAAAAACTCTATATTGACTAATGACCATAACTTTCATAAGCTGTCTCATATCGATTTGATACATGTCTATGATCCCTGAGACTTTCCTTAATATAGTTCGTAATGACATTTAGAGAGAACTTAATATGGGTATCATCCGATACTCGAGTGTTGGTTAGTCTACTTATCTATTGAGTCTCAAAAGATGATTTATATGCATATGGTTAATCACTATTTCTCGCTCGTGCATCTTGTTATTACATCTTTCACCGAGTCCCTCACTAGTAGGCGGGGTACGATATATATATATATATATATATATATATATATATATATATATATATATATATATATTATATTATGGTGTTATCTTGTGTTATGGTGCTATCTTTGTGATACGGAGTTATGCTGTGATATGGAGTTATGCTGTGTTCTGGAGTATGCTGTGTTATGGCGCCAAAGACGGGGTGGCGACCATGTTCACCGAGTCCTATAATGGGTCGGATATGACATACGATATTGATATACATGATTTGTGTTTCAAAAGCAAGCATTTTGGTATTCTGGTTATTGTACTTGTTTTCTGTAATTCTTATTTCAGTTATAATCATTCTCGTATTTCATGCTTTATATACTCGCACATATTTCGTATCGACCCCCTTTCTTCTGGGCCGCGTTTCATGCCCGCAAGTACGGACGCCCGTTTTGGTGATCCGCTTGACTTAGGATATCTATTCTGCTATCTTGGAGTGCTCCTTGTTCGAACCTATATTTTGGGTACGAGTATCCTTTTGTTGTATATATATCTTAGCTGGGGTACGGCGGGGCCTCGTTCGTCATATGTTACTTGTTGTCACTCTTAGAGGGTACGTAGACATATGTGTGGGTTGTATATAATTCTTGTTCGTTCGCCCGTTCGTATAACTTATGTTTTGGGGCGTTCCCATTCGTAGTGGCAGCCTTGTCGGCTTACGTATACATATGTGTTTTGGGATGTTGTATGTAGTGGCAGCCTTGTCGGCTTGCGTAGATATATATATATTTTGGAAGCCGTGTGTTATGGTAGCCTTGTTGGTTCGTGTATAGCTGGGACGTTCCCTTATATAATGACAGCCTTGTCGGCCTATGTGTAATATCATCTGTTGAAAGTTGTAACTCCTCAGGAGACAGGTTGCTATGATGTGTCTATATATGCGACAGTTTGAGACGACGTCTTGCCCTTTTTATATATAAGTTCCTTATTATGCTAATTGTGAGCTGATTATAGTTAACAGGTGTATACGAGTGTCCAGCTCGGGCACTAGTCACGGCCTACGGGGTTGGGTCGTGACAGTTGTGTAACATTTAAGTAGCCTTGACAACTGGTGATGATGGATATAATTGTTGAAGATTATACAGAGATGTGCCGTTATGTTGTGATACATGTCCTTACAGATTATGATATCCATGAGCTATCTTTATGGTCCACCCAAAAATGTTTATGAGATGTATGTTTAGAGGTGCTCGGTGTGTTAGCTCTGATGCCCGTCATGGCCCTCTGGTTGGGTCGTGACAAAAGTGGTGTCAGAGCAGTTCTTCCTAGGGAGTGTCTACGAGCCGTGTCCAGTAGAGTCTTGTTTATGGGTGTGAAGCGCGCTACACTTATAAACAGGAGGCTGCGGGGCATTTAGGAACTATTGACCCTTCTTTCTCATCTTAGATTGTGCCGTAAAGTTAAATTATAGGATGTATGTCCTGATTCTAACCCTAAATGTTTTGATTATGGATAAGCAGTTAATTATGCCGCTATGAGGTAATTGATGAGAATTGAAGTTGTTACTCCAAAAGGTATGTTTCTTGCCTCATTGATATTGATAGACTTTGATATAAGAACTTGAGCTAGATGTTACGGGTATTGGTGATCGACCTGTGAGGCATTAGATGTGTTTTCTTGGCTGTGTACAGGATGAGGCAGTAAGAATTATAGAGGAAACTCTGCCAAAATTTTTACAAATTGAATTGTTTGAATGTCTATGCTATAGAGAAAGAATGAAGGAAAAATGTGACAATTAGATGTTTGGTGAGTCATGATTGAATGAACAATTATGAGATGCTTTCAAAGAGAAGTTTTAGAATGATTTCAATTTAATTTAAGGGAAGAACCTTGGAAGGGAAAAATGATTTGTAATTAAAGGAGCTGGAATAAGTTGCATTCGAGATTTTGGAGAATTGAGATTTATTGAAGATATAGGGAAAGTTGACATTAAGAACTCAAATGCAGTATCACAATTTATAGATTGGCGAGTAAGAGATGATGAGGAGATATTGACAAGGAAAAGGAAGTTAACGAGTAGGAGAAAGTTTTACTCTAGAAATTTATATATACATAATATCAGGACAGGTTGATGATGGGTTTGTACTTATAGTGGAATGTTCTACAGATTTCTAGGCACATACTATAAAATGGCAAATGGAAAAGAGTACTTCAAGAGCAAAGGAAATCAAGAAGGACATTGAGGATGAAAGTAAGAGAAAATACATTAATGAATTGGTTAAAGGAATTTATGTGACCATCGACGATAAGGGGAAGTCTAATAAATTAGTAAGGTTGGCTAAAGGTAGACATTGATAGCATAAGACAATGGACTTGAAATAGAGATACAATTACAAAGGAAACAGGACAATCTTAAATAGTATTGGGATATTTCGTTAGTGAGGTATTAATAAGCGATGTAAACGATAACTCATGAGTGGTCACATTAAATATTATGTGTGCCCTTATGATCGATCTTACGATATGTTAAAGGTAGTGATTGAGCTGGGTATTAAATTTAAGGTAGCAAATGCTACAGGGCAGGTTGATATTGTTTCTCCGAATGTTAAAGTCAGATAATCATGATGTAATAATATCGGGGAGAAGAAGAATATGTGTATATAAGAGTAAGAAGATTATGATGTCACGAGAAGAGGAGAAGGGTAAGCAAGGGAAGTATATTGCTAGTAAGTGTCAAGTAAGGTTTCCAAGAAAAGGGTTAAGGCGACGATAGAGGCGAAGAGCCATCCTAATAAATTTCTAAAGTAAGTAAGCAGGAAGGATAGAGTATGTCAATATGGAATAAAAGACAAATGCAAAGATTCCGAAACAGATCTTGATAAACAGGTTTAAAGTATAATAACAATAGACATGGATATAACCTGAGAGGGAATAATTAGATTTTATGAAAAGTGTCAGTGGAAGATGAGGACTCGACACAAGGAGAAAGAAAAAAGGTGTGCTTGGCGAAGATTTCATGATAAGAACAAGAACCGGCAGATATTAGAAGGAATATGATGCATGACTGTGATGCAAACAAGTAGTTAAGAGAATTACGGGACAATATGAGCTAAGCTAATGAAAGGATGAGTCGTGGAAATGAATGGTAGAGAGTATCAACTTCTAATGGTATAGTATAGATATAAATCAGAATTGGGAACTAAGAGCAAGAAGAATCTCAAGGATATTAGTAAAAAGATAGTTATGAAGGAAGATTAGGGCTGGAGGTCGGACACTCCATAAGGAGTCTAACGAATTTCGGTGTCATCATTGATTCATGAGCCTAGGGGACTGTTAGTTATGAAAGGAAGAGGTGATCAATAAAGAAAGCATCTGAATTATATCCGATATGTGTAAACATTTGACTTAGTCCAAGAATCCAGTTAGCAAAAAGGAAACAAGTTAAACCATTTGAAGAAAAGAACTCCGGCATTATATGGAATAAAAGAGTTGAAGGATCGCTAAGGTCGGCCAGATGACTATCAAAGACGGTTAATACTCGAATGTCATTGGTATATGAGTACATTCTTTAAAAAGGGGAGAACAAATTCAGTTCTAAGATGAACTACAATATTCCTAAGTTCAAAAGAGGGAAATGTACTGGCTTGAAGGAGCCAAAATTTGAGATGAACCGATATATCAAGAATGCGCTAAAGAAAAGTGAGAATGGACTAAATGCAAGTATATTATGAGACAAATGTGGAAAAGGAGGCATGACAAGATGATGAAGGTTTAGCGAATCAAAGAGAATAAGTCTCGTCAATGCGATACGTTGTGTTCTCGGCGATGATTTGGATCACTCACCTTTGGAGAGATTTTGGTTACAACTAAATATGCAGTAACATACTCTAAATGGTAACAGGAGTAAGAAGGGCCTGCAAGCTAACCAGGAATAAGTATAAGGGACAATCAGGAATACTAACAAGAACTTGTAGCACTAGAAGAGATGAAAGCTTTAAAAGAGGAATGTTTGTAGGAATTTCAATGATCTTCAAAGGAAAGGAAGATAATGTGCCTATGGATAGCAAGACAACAGTACTGCCTGAGATTAGAAAGTACCTCATAAGTTGTAAAATTCCAAGTCGCCGATTATATCAATTGTGAGATTGTATGACATAGAACCATATAAACAATCGTCATAATGAAATGGCCAGTAGAATGGTGCAAGGTCGACGAGTACAAAAAAGGATAATCTAAAATAGCACCAGAGAAGCAAGTAAGGAAAGGTGCCATATCTGAACAAGAGAGTTTGTCCACTAGTAGAGAAATAAGGAGCAAGGCAAAAGAGTAGAACAATTAAGAGTACTTACAGATCGGCAGGGAGAAGTAGCAACCATGGGTTAAGACCGTTTTAATGGCAACAGGTCCGAGGACGGTAGCTAGATATCAGTTGACCATTGGGTACATACATAAGAACATGAGGATATGAAACTAATGAATGAGTTCGACAAATAATTGGGAGAATATGAAAGGAGACTAATTAGCCCATAGTATAAGGGCATGGAGATCAGGGACTAAAGGAAGACAACCATTTCAAGAAATTAATCATAGCATTGTAAGCTCACAAGCTACAACATTCGAGGAAGAATGTTTCTAAGGGGGGAAGGATGTTACACCTTGAACTTTTAGAGCATGATCATGCCACGTATTTCACGTATTAATGGAATATCGAAAACGTCCCGTGAAGTTTTGAAATGTACAAGCCATGGGAGGTACGTAACAATGAAGTAAAGGATGAATTACGATCTCGTAAGTCGTGACCGGGAAAGACAACCTTGGAACCAAAGGACATGACCATTATCAAGTATGATTAATGATAAATATCATGTATGGAGAGTTTCGGAAGATTCCAGGACCAAGCAAATTGAAGAAAATAAGCTTGTTGAAAATTTGGAAAAAGTTGGCAGAATTTTGGATCAACTTTGGAGGGGTATATCTCCTGGTATATCAGGAGTTTTGAGGTGTTTCAAGATCCTAAAATGAATTTTGTCGAGTCTAGTTTCGAAAGCAACAAACCGTTCGTCAATACAATATCGGAGTAGGAAGTTATGGGCATTTTAAGACGGACTGTCAGAAACCTACGAACCTACGCGAAAATTCTAGAAACCACTTAAAAAGGCCCAACAATTTCGGCCCATTAGCCCAAAACCGAATTGGACTATTATATATACCCCTTAAGTCATCTAACTCATCATTTTTCATCAATTTCTCACTATCTCTCACCTCCACACCTCTCTAGAACTTCCTACAACATTCATCCAATCTCCAAACCTCTCTAAACTTATCCCAAATCCTCTAGAACCTTCTATACTTCCACAACATGCACCTATGTTCCTACAAGTCTATATGGAAATTTTGGGTCATTTTTATTTCATTCTTAACATAGCTCAACTCTTAGGAAGTCTTAGAAACTTCTCCAAACATATTCCAACATATTTCCAAGCCCAAACCAAGGATCAAAGTGAAGATTAAAGTGGTTAAGGGTTTCCAAGTGAGGTCTACACTTGTCTCCTCTTCTTGAAGATGTTGGGGTGAGTATTTTTAAGCTGGAGAAACCATGGAATTGAAGTGTTCTTGAATTTTGAGGTAAGATTTCATATTAGTTTCATGTTTATGAGTTTGTTTGGTAATTATGTTAAATGTTGGAGTAAAAGTTCAAACATGCAATTGATGATCTTTTGAGTTGTGAATTAACTTGAGTTATAATTATTAGTATGTTTTGAGCATAATCTTGTTATGAGGGATAATAATGATGTTAAGGAATTGTCGTATACGAGTATATAAGGGGTTGTATGAAGTTGTTGTTATGGATTGATTATGAAAAGAAATTTTGGGATTGAATTGAGTATAGTTTGAATGTAATCTTTTGATTATGGAATTGTTGATGTTTTATTGTTCTTTGGGAGTTGTTTTGAAGATTGGAGGGAGTAGAAGATATAGGAGAGATGCTGCCCGAATTTCGTCAAATTCTAAAGGAGTATAATTTGATGGCTTAAGATAAGCATATGACGATAAGCCTAAAAATAGCATGAATTCTCTTGAATGTAGATAACGAGCTTGGGAGGACAAGCGTTAAGTAGTTAAAGTTAAGACGACCGAAAAGGTATGTTAAGGCTAGTCCCTTTCTTTCAAAAGGCATGATTCCTATGTTATGATTGCATATTTGTTTCCATAACCTTCTTACTTCCAAAAGTTAGAGGTTCATGATTCTTAAAAGCTTCTTATGATACTAAGATGAGATGTTTTCTATGATGAACATGATGTTGATGATTTTAATTCTAGAAATTCCAAAGCTTATGATTTTAATGCTATTATGAGATTATTGAGCTTATTTCATGATTTTCTTGATTTTTTTCATTGTTGTTGATCTCACCTTATAATAATTGTTCTTTCAGGGTGAGATATAACGATTATGATTGTTTCATAATATAAATCGGAGGTTACCGACCTTACGTCACTCCGATAGAGTCGTAGCTTTTATTTGGGCTCTCATGCATGTTACTTACATTATATATGTATATAGGGGATATGGGAAAAGGTGAGGCGTTATATACGCATAACCACCTGATCAGTTGGTATACTATGATATTGTCCCGAACGTGGGATGCCCGGACGCGGGATATATGGGTAATTGGATCGGGTTGTACCTTTCGCAGAAATATAATATATTTATGGATCGAGCTGCATGTTTGGCAGCACTATTATGCTATATATGTATATGAGAATGTTTTTTTTTTTTTAAAAGCTAGGCATGCATGGTTTTCGCCTTATGAGGCAATCAGATGTACAAGTTATCTTTATCTCCTGTTATGTTCTATATTTCTTATTATGTTGTTATTCATGCCTTACATACTCAGTACACTATTCGTACTGACGTCCCTTCTTGTGGATGTTGCGTTCACGCCCACAGGTAGACAGGTAGACGGATCAGGCCCATAGGAGCTTCATCAGCGGAATCTCATGAGCGCTCCACTTACTTCGGAGCTGCAGTCTATTGGTATCGGTCTTCATGGTCACTTGTATTGTATGTAGAGGCTCGTAGACATGTATATACAGTTAAACGTTTCATAAGCCTACCAGTTCAAATCGTTGTGTAACATTTTAGTAGCCTTGATGGCTGGTGATGATGGACATAATTGTTGAAGATTATACAGAGATGTGTCATTATGTTGTGATAGATGTCCTTACAGATTATGATATCCATGAGCTATTTTTATGGTCCACCCAAAAATGTTTATGAGATGTATGTTTAGAGGTGTTCGGTGTGTTAGCTCTGAGTGCCCATCATAGCCCCCTGGTTGGGTCGTGACACAAGTGGTGCTCGGTAGGCTAGCTCCGGGTACTATCATGGTCCTCTGGTTGGGTCGTAAAAAAAGTGGTATAAGAGCGGTTTCGTCCTTGGGTGTGTCTACGAGCCGTGTCCGGTAGAGTCTTGTTTATGGGTGTGAAGCGCGCCGCACTTATAAACAAGAGGCTGCGAGCATTTAGGAATAATGACCTTCCTTCTTCTTCATAGATCGTGTGATAGAGCCATAGTATAAGATTTCTCTTTTCTTAATTGTGTGTTATGATTTCAGCTATGCCTATGAAGAGGAAAGCAATAGCTGCTCAGAAGGGCAAGACAGCGGCAGGAAGACGGACTGGACGGGAGCCACCGATAAATACAGAGGTATGAGTATATGAGGCCGTCTCGGACCTCTCACACTATATATATTTTAGTGGAGCATGAAGGGGACTCGGCTCCGGCTCAATGCCTCCGAGTTCCTCCCCGGAGTGCCTCCGGCCAACAGATGACAGAGGCTATTTAATTACTGACCCAATTAGTTGCTGCTCAGGCTTATTGGCAGAGTGCGGCTCCGGGTGACAGAGCGGTTAGTGCAAGAGCCAGTGATTTTATTAGCTTGAATCCTCCAGAATTTTTCGGGTCAAAGCCGGATGAAGACCCGCAGGGATTTATAGATGAAGTGCTAAGAACGTTGAGGATAATACATGCTTTTGATACTGAGTCAGTCAAGTTAGCTTGCTATAGACTGTGGGATGTGGCCGTTCTTTGGTACAATAATTGGATATCTTCGAGAAGGGAAAATCTGCCTCCCTCGGTATAGCAGGAGTTCGTAGATGCCTTCATTCGCCATTATTTTCCACCCGAGGTCTGAAAGGCCCTAGCGGACAGGTTTTTGAATCTAAGGCAAAGAAATATGAGTGTTCGGGAGTATAGTCTCCACTTCAATTCATTGGCTAAGTATGCTCCAGCCATGGTAGCCGATATGGGAAACGGGGTGCATCGGTTTGTGAGTGGGTTGGGGCCACATTTGATTAAAGACTACTTGATAGCTTCACGCCAGAAAGGGATGGATATTTCGCGTATTCAAACTTATGCTCAGAATTTGGAAGAGCAGCAGCAGCCCCACAGGGGGGAGCGTGATTCTGCCAGGGGGCATAGTAAGAGAGCCAGATCTGCAGGTGCTAGCAGTGAGTATAGAGGGGGTCAGAGGCAACAGTATTCCAGGTATTCAGGCCAATTTGCTGCTAGTGCACATCCTCGATTTGCGAGCAGGAGATTTGACCTCCCTATTTATTCTGGACCGCGACAGAGCTCGAGAGTTTTGGGTTTCCAGTTTGGGGGCGATCCTTGTCAGAGGAGACCACTTGTATCACGATGCAGTCAGTGCGGTAGATTACATGCGGGTCAGTGTCACCGAGGCTCAGATTCTTGTGATGCATGTGGTCAAACTAGGCACATGATGCGTGATTGTCCATCGATGAGTGGCGAATGAGACCCGGCCACGGGATCGATGGCCGACTCTTCTTCGTCTGTGCGCCCTGTGGGGCAAGGATCACAGGTACCACCAGGTCGTGGTAGGGGCAGAGGGGGAGCATCCAGTTCGAGTGGCCCTCAGCCCTGTATTTATGTATTAGCCGGTCGACAAGATCTTGAGTCCTCCCCTGACGTTCTCATAGGTATATTATCAGTATTCTCTCATGATGTTTATGCATTGACTGATCCGGGTTCTACTTTGTCATATATTACTCCTTATATTACTGATCGTATTGGGTTGAAACCTAGGCCAATCAAACCTTTTGAGGTGTCTACTCCTATTGGTGACCCGGTAACAGCTAGACGAGTATATAGAAACTGTGTGGTTTTGGTTTGTGGTCGTCATACGGTAGCACATTTGATCGAGCTGGAAATGTTAGATTTTGATTTTATTATGGGCATAGATTGGCTGGCTTCCAGTTATGCTAATGTGGATTATAGAACAAAAATGATTCGATTCCAATTTCCGGGAGAACCAGTGCTTGAATAGAAAGGTAACACAGCATCCCCAAGAGGTAGGTTTATTTCCTATCTCAAAGTGAGAAAGATGATCACTAAAGGATATATTTATCATTTAGTTCGGGTTCATGACACCGAAGCAAAGCCACCAACTCTTCAATCGGTTACGGTAGTAAATGAATTTCCAGACGTATTTCAAGAAAAGCTCCCAGGCCTTTCTCCAGAATGGGAGATTGATTTTGCTATTGATGTGTTTCCGGATACAAAGCCTATATCCATTTCTCCTTATAGAATGGCCCTTGCAAAATTGAAAGAGCTGAAAGCACAACTGAAAGATTTGCTCGAGAAGGGATTTATTAGGCCCAATTCATCGCCATGGGGAGCACCTGTCTTGTTCGTAATAAAGAAAAATGGTTCCTTACGAATGTGCATTGACTATAGGCAGTTGAATAAGGTGACAATAAAGAATAAATATCCGCTTCCGAGAATCGACGATTTGTTTGATCAATTGCAGGGTGCTAAGTGATTTTTGAAGATAGAGTTAAGGTCAGGATACCATCAAGTGAGAGTCAAGGAATAAGACATTCCGAAGACAGCTTTCAGAACTAGATATGGTTATTACGAATTTCGGGTAATGTCATTTTGATTGACTAACGCCCCAGCAGTATTCATAAATTTGATGAATAATCTGTTCAGGCCTTTCCTAGATCTATTTGTAATTGTGTTCATCGATGACATTATGATATACTCTCGATCAGAAGCAGAGCATGCAGATCATTTACGTACTATCCTTAGAATTCTTCGGACTCGAGAATTATATGCCAGTTTTCAAAATGCGAGTTCTGGTTGAATTCTGTAACTTTTCTGGGCCATATTATCTCAGTTGATGGCATTCGAGTAGATACTCAGAAGATTGAGGCTGTGAAGACTTGGCCAAGGCCTACAACACCTACGGAGGTCCGTAGCTTTCTGGGATTGGCAGGCTATTACAGAATATTTTCTTCTATTTCTGCACCCTTGACGAAGCTAACCCAGAAATCAGCAAAATTACAATGGACCGATGTTTGTGAGCGCAGTTTCCAGGAATTGAAGGATAGATTGACTTTAGCTCCCATCCTGACACTTCCAGAAGGACTAGGAGGCTATGTTGTTTATTGTGATGCCTCCGGTGTTGGGTTGGGTTGTGTGTTGATGCAGCATGGTAAGGTTATTGCTTATGCTTCACGGCATTTGCGGAAACACGAGCCCTAAAGATGTGAAGACATTACTTGTATGGTGTTCATGTTGATATTTATACAGATTACAAGAGTCTCCAACATATTTTCAAGCAGAAGGAGTTAAATCTACGGCAGGGGCAGTGGTTAGAGCTATTGAAAGACTATGACGTAAGTATTTTATACCATCCCGGGAAAGCGAATGTGGTGGCTGATGCTCTTAGCCTTAAATCCATAGGCAGTCTATGCTATATTCAGTCGAAGAAAAGAGAATTAACTTGTGAACTTCAACAGTTAGCTAGCCTAGGAGTTCGCTTAATGGACTCAAGCGAAGCAGGAGCTGCTGTTCATAACCCAGCTGTGTCATCCTTAATAGTGGAGGTGAAAGAGCGCCAGTATGAAGACCCCAAATTGAGTTATTACAAAAATACACTTCCTCAGAAAGAAAGTCAACCATTTGAGATTTCTGCAGATGGAGTTGTCCCGGATTTGCAGGATTACGCCATCAGATTCTGGAAGAAGCCTATTACTCCCGTTATTCTGTTCATCCAGGAGCGATAAAGATGTACCATGATCTCAAGTCGATGTATTGATGGGATGGAATGAAGAAAGATATAGCAGAGTTTGTAGTTCAGTGTCCAAATTGTCAACAAGTGAAAATCGAGCATCAAAAGCCAAGAGGATTGTTGCAAGCTATGGAAATTCAACTTGGAAATGGGAAGTGATCAACATGGATTTTATTGTAGGCTCTCCTCGTTCTCGGCGTAAGTATGACTCCATATGGGCAATTGTTGACAGACTTACGAAGTCAACTCATTTTCAACCAGTCAAAACTACATACTCAGCAGAAGATTATGCAAAGTTGTATCTTAAAGAGATAGTGCAACTTCATGATGTCCCAATATCCATCATCAAAGATAGGGGAGCACAATTTATAAGTTGTCAAGAGGCCATGACTAGTGCCCGAGTTGGACACTCGTAAACGAACCTGTTAGGGACAATCAGACTGATACTAATGACAATGTGGAAATCTGTAAAACATACTGTAGATTCAAAATTCCATATATCATAATGGACCTGTCTCCTGAGGAGTCACGGTTAACCCAACATAATAAAATACGCAAGCCGACAGGGCTGCCACTATACATGAGAATATCCAAAACGAACTACATCTGTATCGCTGTCTAAACCATATATATATATATATACAACCCACACATGTCTACAGACCTCTAGGAGTATGACAAAGTCTATATAAGAAGATCTGTACCAAAACAGCTCAAGCTCCAAGACAATGGAGCTCTCCAAACATCTAGGCAGAAATCCTAAGCCGGAGGGTAACCATCTTTGAGCGTCTGTACCTGCGGGCATGAAACGCAGCCCCCGAAGAAAGGGCGTCAATACAAATAGTATACTGAGTATGTAAGGCATGAAATCAACATATACATAAAGTCCTAGAAAACATTTGCTGCATGTCAATGAATGAGCAACATAAATGCATCAGTACAGCTATATCAAAGAAACGCATATGTCCATAGAAATATCACCACAAAGGCCACAGCGTCACCCCCTGTCAACTGTGCCATATATATACACATCACAATAAAGGCCACAACGTCACCCCCTGTCAACTGTGCCATACATATACACATCACAACAAAGGCCACAGCATCACCCCCTGTCAACTGTGCCATACATATACACATCGCAACAAAGGTCACAGCGTCACCCCCTGTCAACTGTGCCATATATATATATACATCATAACAAGGGCCACAGCATCACCCCCTGTCAACTGGGCCTTGCATATACACAACAAAGGTCACAGCGTCACCCCCTGTCAACTGTGACTCATATATATACATGAAGGATGAAAAATGAGTGCAGTGCATAATCAAAATGAAATAATAGAACTCTGTAATGTCACAAAATAGCCATATACACATATTATACTCATGGCATGCATAGGAGTTCAAATAGAAGCTATCGCTCTATCTCACCTCGAAGGAACAATTTATAAGGTGAGATCAACAACAATGAAATAAATCGAGAAAATCATGAATTAGCTCAACATTTTCATATCGTCGTTGAAATCATAACTTGAGACCTTAGGCATAAAATCATCATCGTCGTAATCTTCATAAAACATTCTCATTTTCAACATCATAAGAAGCTTTAAGAGTCATAAACTTTTAGCTTTTGAAATCGAGAAGGTTATAGAAACGCTTATGGAATCATACCATAGGAATCATGCCTTTGAAAGAAAGGGACGAGCCTTAACATACCTGAAATTCCACGTTGCGGCTTTTTCGCCTATTTTATATTTCACAATCTACCTATAAGACCATTCGTACTATGGTTAGGCTCATTGTTATATACGTATCCTAGACTTTCAAATTAAACCTCCTTAAAACCTGTCGAAATTCGGGCAGCATCTCCCCCGTTTATATGCCTAACCCGAATTCGTAATTCAACAACCAACAATAGCAAAAACAATACCAACATCAATCATAATATTCTCAATATCAAAGTATTCCATAAAACAGCCCACACGCTGTTTTCCAACTTCCATAACTAGTCAACTCACTATAGAATCATTTAACCATTCTATCTTCGTGAATAAGTTGGTATTTACATAAATAGGAAGAGATCCATACCTTTATCCCTTTAATATTGTTGTATCTTCACTTCTCCACCGTAAATTTAGGCCACAACACGCTACTATATGATTCTGCAATAATAACTATATGCTATCCGGACCGAAATTTGGAAATTATACATGGTTTGGCTAAAATTTGGGTTGAGGGGTTGGGGAGAACTCTCCAGAATTTTGGGGAGTTTTTGGGGTGTTTGGTGAAGAAACTGAGGGGTTAGCCCCTTTAAATAATGCTCCAAAATCTGCCTGCACTGCCTCTAAAATCGTTCAGCACGATCGCGCCACCTTTGGGTGCGTTCGCACAGGCTTAACTTTTCTGCCTGCGCGTTCGTTCAGTAAAAAGGTCATAACTCTTGATCTCGCTATCGTGTGAAGGACTACGACATATGGTTGGAAAGATATTTCAATTATCTACAACTTTAATTCTTGGTGTGTTTCTAAATTACAAACTTATGATGGCGTTTTGGCCCCTCCAAATCAGATCACCCGAAACTGTTTCTTTAAATTGTCCTTTTGGACGGCTTATGCCCTTTTTTGGCTTAAGGGTCCTTCTTAGGACTTGCTCAACTTCCCATATACTACTCATATATCGCTTCATATTTCCTTTGTAAAACCTCGGCATGTGGGCCCCACTTAGCTTACAGTAACTAGGGCTTTCATCAAGCAACGTACTACCTGATTTACACCATATGGTCTCCAAATGTCATATGTATATTATTATTATTATACTCTTATAATATAACCTTCATCCCTAACCCGGGCCTCAAAATTGTTCAGCGCGTTCGCGCCTCGTTGTGGTGCGTTCGCGCTGTGTTGGCCCTTGGCCTTCTGCGCGTTCGCGCCACTCCCAGGCGCGTTCGCTAATGTGACGGGCATTTATGGCACATTCAAGGCCTTTTTACGAGAAGTTTTGCTTGTTTTTGAGCAAGTCAGTGTCTATTTAATGTGTTTTTGGTGTTTTTCAGGTAATAGAACAGATTCGGACTGAAAATAGTTGGAAGTACAGAAATGGTCGTAAATTCAGTTTACGGACCGTATTCTCAAATACGGGCCGTATTCCATGGTCGTATTAAAGAATAAGGAAAACAGAAAGTCAGGCTGAGACATGGTGATTTACGAACAACTTTTACGGACCGTATTCCACTTTACGATCCGTATTTCAAGGCGTATTTAGCCATGTGTGCATCGGCGTAAAGTCGAAGTTTTGGAAGTTGAAAGGACGACCTGACAGTTTACGGACCGTAAACCAATTTACGGTCCGTATTTCAGAAGAACAAAGTTGCTCAAAATTGGGATGTAAGTCTGGGTGTAAACCAGTTTACGGTCCGTAAACCACTTTACGGATCGTATTTCGTATCGACGGGGACCAAAGTGCAAATCTGCAACTTTCACGTTTTCAGAACCTATAAATAGTCATTGTAGGGTTTCAATTAGAGGGAGTTATGATATTTTTAGCTTTTGACTTAGAACATTAAATACTCTCTAGTTTTTGAAGGTTCAAACATCAATTCAAGTATTCTCAATTCCTCTTTCCTTCCAAAGTAAGCAATTATGAATTCTTCAATTTCTTGGTTCTTGTTCTTTGTCATGAGTAGCTAATTTCCCTTACTAGGGTTGTGAACCCAATTGATGGGTGTTTTGTGATTGGGTTGTGATTGATATACACATAATGAATTATTAGGGTTTGTTTATTCTTCATTCTTCATTCATAATTAATGGTTGCAAACATTGATTAGAGCCGTAAACCTTGATTTGTTTGGAAAAATAATTAGGGTTGGTAAGAATAAACAACAAGAACTCAAAGCTTTAAACTTTGTTTAATAAATTCACTTAGGAATAAGAAGAATTTACTTGGCATGATTAATCATTCTTCATAGCTACTTTCTTATATTTGGAAAAATCATAGAAAGAAATAATCTTTATTTATTGGGAAATAGTAGAGATTCATATAGAGATTAAGTGCATTCATATAATGATTCATTAGAAGTATATCAAGAATCAATACCCATGATCATACACTCTATCTAAAGGGGACACAACCTTAGTTTCTTTTACCATAAATTCACAACCAAAGCAATATCTAGCAATTAGTTACTAAAAATCCAACTTTTACCAAAATCATCGGATTAAGACATTAGACCTAAACATAGCATTCTACGAATTTAGTACCCTTTTCACACCCTATTCCCTGTGGGATTCGACCCCAACCTTGTTGGGTTACTATATTTGACAACGTCCGCGTTATACCATTAATAGGTGTAATTTGAGCGTATCAAATTTTGGCGCCATTGCCGGGAATACGGTTTTGAAATTACTAAATAGTGTTTGCTTTATTGAAGTCTTTTGCTTATTCCATCACACCTTGTTTGCTACTCTGTGTAAACCAGGTGAACATGAATCAGAATCAGCAAAATCAACGTGCTGGTAATCAGGGGAATCGGTTGAACAATCAGGCGAATGATTCAGATGAAGAGAATGTTTTCGCTGAGCTTGTTCCAGAGGAGGATTATGCATCTGCTATTGTTCAGCCTCGAGTTGGAGCTGCGACTGTGAAAATTGATTCCTCTCTATACCAGTTGTTGAAGCTTGAGGGATACTTTCGGAACTCTACCGAGAATGACCCTCAACGTCATTTGCAGAATTTTGTGGATGTGTGTGCTAATCACATCCTGAACAACGTTCCACAAGATGCTATTCGGTTGAGGTTATTCAAATATTCCTTGGCTGGAGAGGCAAAAACATGGTTCGAGAAGCGCCGAAATTCGATTACTTCATGGGCGAGGAGATGGTGGCTGCTTTTCTCACAAAATGGTACCCCCTAGCAAGAAGGCTGAAATTTGGGACAAGATCTATGAATTTAAGCAGCGACCGGGGGAACAATTATATGAAGCATGGGAAAGATTCAAGGATTATTTGCAGAAGAGTCCTAATCATGGTTTTCCGGATAATATATTAATGGAGAAGTTCTACCGAGGGTTAGATCCAGTGACGCAGTCAGTTGCGAACAATGCAGCTGATGGTTGTTTCATGAACAAATCTTATCGACGGGTGACCACTATACTTAACAAGCTGACGACTCATAATCAGGCTTGGCACTCAAACAATGCTGATGTGGTACCGTTTGGTAGTGCTATGATCCAGAATATAGTGAAGGAGAATCAAGATACGCAGCAGACCTTGGCAGAACTAGCAACAAATATTTCCTTGCTGACAAAGAAGTTTGATGAATCCCAGATCAAGAAGGTAAATGTTTGTGAGGAAGATGCAGTTTTACCGAAAGGGATGTACCATACTCAAGATGGTCCGTTCCATGATGGGCCCCCTATGCAGGTTGAAGATGCTAATTATGTTAATAACTCTCAAGGGGGTTACCAAAGACAGAACTACCAAGGTGGTTATCAGAGTCAGAATCAGTGGAGACCTCAGCAAGGTCAGGGTGCTTATAACAACTCTGGGAACTACAACAATAACTATGGTGGTGCGAACCAAGGGAGCTACAACAACAGCAACAACTTTGGGAACAAGAGTTCCAACCCTTATATACCACCGAAAGGGCAGTCAACAGAGCAAGGTAGTTCGAAGGTTGAATCAATGCTTGAGAAGATTCTAGCAAATCAGTCTAAGTCTGAGAGGACTTTATCTGGGCTGACAGAGACAGTGGGTTCCCATACAGCAGCAATTCAGAAGCTCGAGTCACAGATGAGGGATATTTCTAGAGAGCAGCACCCTCCTAAAAAGGGAGGACTTTCGAGTGACACTATTCCAAATCCAAAGAATGGGGGAGGCGGTGTAGACCGTGTGTTTGCAATCACTACTAGGAGTGGTAAAATACTCCAAGGGGCTGATAAGAAGGTGATTGATCTAGAGCCGATAGATGAAGAGGATGAGGTGCAGTCTGAAGCACCCATTACTGTTGATGAGAACGCTACTGACAAGAAGGTTGCTGATATTCCGGAGATAGTGAAGGCAGCTGAGAACACAAGTAAGCAGCCTGTAAAAGGGGCTCTCCGCCCTTTGACTCAGTTTTTCAAATCTACACCACCTGTTCCTCAGAGGTTGGTAAAGAAGAAGGAAGATGCTAAGTTCGAGAAGTTTCATGATCGGTGAAGCTATCTATCTCTTAATTTCCCTTCTTGGAAGAAATTTGTAAAGGAGATGCCCGGTTTTGCTAAATATGTGAAGGATTTGCTCACCAAGAAGAAAACGGTTCAACATGAAATCGTAAGTTTGACTCACACTGTGAGTTCCATCATCTCAACTACTACTGTTCAGAAAAAAGGAGATCCTGGGGCGTTCACCATTCCTTGTTCTGTTGGGCACCATGATTTTGCTCGCGCTTTGTGTGATAATGGGGCGAGTATTAATTTGATGCCCCTTTCTATATACAAACAATCAGGTTTGGGGATGTCAAGGCCGACTACTATGAGGTTACAAATGGCGATAGGTCTATCAAAAGACCGTTGGGGTGGTTGATGATGTACTTGTGCGGGTTGGTGATTTTATGTTGCCCGCTGATTTTGTAATTCTTGACTGTGCTGTTGATAGGGACATTCCAATTATTCTGGGGAGACCTTTCCTTGCTACAGGGAGGGCTTTGATGGATTCGGAGAAAAATGAAATCAAGTTCCGAGTCAACAATGAAGAAGTGACTTTTCAGGCCAGTAAAGGGATGAAGTTACCCAGTGCTTATGAGAGCATTTCGGTAATTGATTCGGTTGACGTTCTTGAGGAAGCAGTAGAGTTCAAGATGGAAGAAGAAAGTTTGGGTGAAGCTCTAGCTGGTATTCTAGTTAATTTTGATGCTGAAGACATGGAAGGTTATGTGGAGACGGTAAATTCGCTTGCTGGGTTGGGATCATATTCTTACCAACCAAAGAAGCTGAATCTTGATCTAGAAAATAGAACAACTCCTCCAGCAAAGCCTTCGATCGTTGAGCCACCTAAATTGGAGCTTAAACAGCTTCCCTCACATCTGAAATATGAGTTCCTTGGTCCAGACAATACATTGCCAATGATTGTGTCACCCACTGCGACCGAGAGGAGCAGATTTTACAGCTTTTGGAGGTGTTGAGGGAGTATAGGCGTGCTATTGGATGGACCATAGCAGACATTCGAGGTATTCCATCTGGGATCTGTGAGCACAAAATCCAGTTGGAGGAAGGTAGCAAACCAAGTGTAGAGCATCAGAGGCGACTGAACGAGAATATGCAAGAGGTAGTCAAGAAGGAGATCATCAAATGGTTAGATGCTGGAGTGGTTTACCCAATTGCTGATAGTAAATGGGTGAGCCCAGTCCAATGTGTTCCTAAAAAAGGCGGCATAACTGTGGTGCCAAATGCAAAGAATGAGTTGATCCCAACTAGAACCGTGACCGGATGGAGAGTTTGCATGGATTATCGCAAGCTCAACACAGCCACTAGCAAGGACCATTTCCCCATGCCTTTTATTGATCAAATGCTTGATAGGCTAGCGGGGCGTTCCTACTATTGCTTCCTTGATGGTTATTCATGCTACAATCAGATCTATATTGCCTTGGAAGATCAGGAGAAGACTACTTTCACATGTCCTTATGGGACGTTTGCATTTAGCCGGATGCCGTTTGGGTTGTGTAATGCACCAGCCACTTTTCAGAGGTGCATGATGTCAATTTTCTCTGATATGGTGGAGGATTACTTAGAGGTGTTCATGGATGATTTCTCTGTAGTAGGAGATTCATTTGAAGAGTGTCTTGACCATCTGGGTCAAGTGCTGAAAAGGTGTGAGGAGACCAATCTCGTTCTAAACTGGGAGAAGTGCCATTTTATGGTAAAGGAAGGGATCGTCCTTGGTCACAAAATCTCTGAAAAGGGAATTGAGGTAGATCAAGCAAAAATTGATGTGATCGCAAAACTTCCACCACCTATCTCAGTCAAAGGTGTCCGAAGTTTCTTGGGGCATCTTCGGGTTCTACGTGCGCTTCATCAAAGATTTCTCCAAGATTGCTAACCCGGTGCAAGCTTCTTGAAAAAGAGGCGAAGTTTGTATTTGATGATAAGTGCCGAAAGGCGTTTGATGAGTTGAAAGAGCGTCTTACGACTGCTCCCATTATCGTTGCCCCTGACTGGTCCTTGCCATTTGAACTAATGTGTGATGCTAGTGGTTTTGCAATAGGCGCTGTGCTTGGGCAGAGGCACAATAAAATTATGCACCCGATCTATTATGCAAAGGCGAGTAATTAATCGAATGCGCCGGATGAATTACACGGTGACTCGAGCAAGAGCTCGCTATTGTGTTTGCTTTTGAGAAGTTTCGGGCCTATTTGTTGGGGTCCAAAGTCGTGGTTTACATCGATCATGCAGCACCTTGAGATATCTCATGGCAAAGAAGGAAGCAAAGCACGGCGATCGGATGGGTGCTATTGTTGCAAGAGTTTGACTTTGAGGTAAAAGACCGTAAGGGTGGCACCGAAAACCGTGTCATGTCGACCATCTCTCTCGCTTGGAAGAGGCCGGGAGACCCTGCGAGGGAGCTTGACATAGATGATGCTTTTCCGGATGAGAGGGTGTTGGCTGTGCACATGGAGGTGGCGCCTTGGTATGCTGATATTGCAAATTATTTGGTCACAGGTATAATTCCAGAAGATATCAAAGCATACCAGAAGAAGAAATTCTTGCGGGATGCTCGGCAAGTGAAATGGCGCTGCCACATGATGCCATCTAGGTAACAACAGTTTTACTAGGTTACCAACCTTGGCGTTAGGTTTGTTCCTACCAGATCAAGTCCAACAAACGCCCTAAAACGCCATCCTCGGCTAAGCGGGCAAACAACAGGACCACCGCTTGGTTATGAACAGTCCGCCTGGGTCAATCTTTACCTAACCTTGAACATCATGTTTTGGCTTTGATCATGACGCATTAAAGAATTATTGCCATGATCTCAGTAGTCTAGTGTGACGTAATCCAACGGAGTATTTAGCCTATAAGGCTAAACATGAACTAAATAAATTAATAGAAAATAAAAACTAAAAATTATACCTTAAAGATGAAGGTTGTGCTCAGCAGAGAAGGATTTTATATGAACAAGATTTTTTATATTTATCTGCTTCAGCAATTTGAATTTGCCAATAACCTGATTTTAAATCAAATTTAGAAAATATAATCGCATTATGAAGGCGATCTAATAAATCCTTTTTATTAGGGATTGGATATCGAATCCATTTTAAAACCTTATTAAGGGGCTTATAATTTATAACCAATCTTGGAACTTCTTGTTTCTGTTCAGCATGTTTATTAACATAAAAAGCAGTGCATGACCATGGAGATTTTGAAGATCTTATAAGACCTTTTTGTAAAAGAGAAGAAATCTCATTTTGCACAATTCCAAATATTCGAATTCATTTAACATGGTCTTGCTTTAGTAGGAATATTATTTTCGAGAGAAAAGATTCTTCATATGGAAGAGTGAAAATATGTCTTTTCGTCCCAAAAGCATTAGGATGGTCACTACAATTTGTAGAAAAAATTGGTTTTTTATAAACTCAATTTTTTCTTGTAATTTAGGATTTTGTAAAATATCTTCAATTTGAAGAGTATAAATTTCTTGTTTAAGAAAATTAATCTGCTGATGCTTATTCATCAGTCTATCTTTGATTTCATTTAAAATTCTTGAAAAAGGTTCAGTTATAAACTGGAATTTAATGGGTTTTTCGTCATAGGTTCCTATAAAACCTTTATCATCCATCCATTGAATAGGAAGTAATTTATGGATGAATGTGGTTCCCAAAATAACTTGATTTGAAATATTTTTTACCAATACAAAGTTTTCAGGAATATAAACTTTGTCTTGGCAAATATAAGCTTTGGGTAATTTATAAGTAATACCCATTTTTTGGCCACTAGCAGACCGTAAACTATGAGTAGTTTTTACGAAAATATTTTATATGAATTAATCCTTCTTGAATACAACTTAAATCTGCTCTGCTATCAACCAGAGCAGTAAACTCTTTTTTAAAATTATAATCAATTATAATCGTGGAGGTTCGCAGGCTAGAGATGGACGGGTTCATTGCTATGCTTTTCCTGGAAAATCAGAGACTGAGGGTTCCAATGTTGTCATTACATGTAACATCTCAGTCTGTCACTGGTCGGCTACCGTGTTGTTCGACCCGGGTTCTATATTTTCATATGTGTCTACATACTTCTCTAGAGGTCTTGATATGACTTGTGATTTGTGATTTGCTTGATGCTTCTATTCATTTATCTACTCTGGTTGGAGACTCGATAGTGGTAGGTAGAGTTTACTAGTCCTGTATGGTCACTTTTATGGGTTATGGTACGTGGGTAGACCTGGTGATCCTTAAAATGGTAGATTTTGATGTTATTTTGGGTATGAGTTGGCTGTCTATTTACCATGCGATTTTGGACTGTTATGTAATGACCCGTTTAGTCGTTACTGTGAAAATTTCAAAATATCCGTAAATTGTGTCTTTCTAGACCCTTCCATTCACTAATTAATTCTGACGGACACCTAGCCTAGCAGGACCCATTGTACGAAAGAGAATCAAGCATCAAAGTCTGGGTCAAGGACCCAGCTAGACCGCCCCAGTGCTCATCTGAGTGCTACAGCTATGGCGCTCCAACGGTCGTGACCCCGCTGAGGCGGTGGTGTTGTGGTAGCACAGGCCGCTACAGCGGCTATTCGAGTGCTGCAGCGCTACCGCTAAAGCGGCATGCCAACCACTGAAGCGGTGCGCGCAGTTAAATTCCCCTATTTAAGAAATCATTTATGGAATTGTCCCATTTTTGAGAACCCTAAATTCCAGCCGCCCAGTTCGGTGGGAAAGCCTAAAAATCAGATTCTTAGTCTTGATAACCCTTCTAACATATTCAAAATTCTTCTTCCACCAAGTAAAATTACTCCTAAAGCCCTTAATCTAGAAAACCATCTAATTGATATCACAAGTATCTGGAGTTGGAGAAATGATGGGTTAGCAATATTTTTCACATGAATCCCTTTAACCAATCTTCCACGTTCTTCATCTAAATAAGTTAATGACCTAGATCCCTATATTCCTTCCTCTTAAAAATGAGTTCTTCCATGGATCTTGGAAACGGGTCTTTCTCAAAATAAGCTATAAATGGGTAAATCTCCTAGTCTTGTTGTAGATGGAATCTAGAAGTGGGTTAAGGTCCCAAACCTTCCTTTTAATCCAAAATCTCTTATGAAGATTATAATTGGTAATTCTATTCTTGGGCCTCACGGTTGTCTCCAAGCTCTTTCGTGCGGATTACGATGTGGTGATCGAGTTGAAGAGTCAATGGATGTTCGTGGCACCCACTTGGCCATGAGGTAGGTTATGGCTTTCCTTTCGATATACTCCGGTTAGTTTCACATATCCGTGTATTAGAAGTAACAGAGAATGCATGTGTAGGAATTAGAGATTTGGGATGGAATTCTAGGATGGTATTGTATGTGATTTGTGTGTCGGGATCGTGGCCTATAGATTCTTTAGGATTTATGATGTGGTTTTCTTGAATATCGGTGGATATTATGTGACTTGGGAGTAGCGGGTGATACCTATTTTCTGTGTCTAATGATGAGAATTTCTGTCATATGTGATTAAGTGTGCTAGGTTATTAATAGTGAACCTAGTTGATAAATGGAAGGACAAGATATACCAACAGTTGCGATTGAGTTCTAGACTGAGTAGGAGATGAACTTACTTGTACAAAGCTATTAGGTTAATAAAGGAAGAGCGATAATATTATATTGCGACTGAATGAGCTATTGTGTTGGCTTGATGCCACGAGAGATTAATTGGTGTAGATAATTATTTTTACAACTATTTGTGTTATGGTGGTACCTTAATTCGATGGGGATACATGGATAGAGTTCCGTATGACTTGTGTAGATATTGATGATAGCGTAGGCATACCCATGTTGGCATTGGTGACTTTGATACATTGTTGGCACACATATTGTTGGTGTTTATGATTCAAATATATTGTTGGCATACCCATTGTTGGTATTTGTGATATTGAACATGATTATTGATGTTGATACATGCAATGCACGCACTCTCATTTCATGATACACTGTTGAGATACTGATGATACTTGATGCAACACTTTGATGAGCTGGGCTCAGTTTTACTTGAGTGACGCGAGATGGTCGATGTTAGTTCCGAAATCGTTGATTGAGTGAGTGCATGGACTCCGCGGGTCCCTCAGAGTGGTGCCAGTAAGAACCCCCTGTGGGCAAAGATCCGGGGTCCCATCTGTCTGTTGTGCAAAAACCAAGGACGGGTGGCACTTAGACTTCGCGAGTCACACTGGGTTCTACTACCGAGATGTCGATATTTCCGTCCGGAGTACATGTGTACACAGCATTTGCATGGCATTTCATTGCATCCATACATTATTGCATTGCATTACACCATGGTTTGTGATTTTGAGATGTTTTGGTGTTGTACTTGTGATGCTGGATTTGGACATGATATATTCAGACTTGGCACACTTGGGTTTAGATATTCTACTTAGGTGATGACGTGTTTTTGGCGTAGTAGCTGTTGTGTGTACTTGTTGAATCATTTCTTAGATCGTCCGTAAGATCAATTACATGTTGACCATTAAGTGATGTAGGGTAAAAAGCGATATAATGAGTGGTTGACTCTTAGACTAAAACGAATGATATAATGATATATGAATTGCGAGATTGTTGTGAAATTGACTTGTGATTATTAGAGTGAGGTTAATGATTAAAGGGTATTGAGGTTATAATGTGTGGTAGATAGACGTATGTCTTGACTTGGTTATTATCATGTTTATTTGTGAATTCTGTTACTGATATGTATTACTAACCATTGTCAGCTTATGATACTTACTCAGTATGCGTGGATTGTACTGATATTGCACTTGCTACACCCTTTTTGGGGTGTAGATTGTTTCAGGTGTTTGGTTGTGATATGAGGCGGAATTACATGGTGCCTATCTGGAAGGCCTCCTCCCACTTCATTCCGGGACGGAGGTTGAGTCTTAGAATGTAGTGAAAATCTAAAATTCATTTAGTCGCTCTTGTACTAGTCTAGACCAGGTCATAGGAAGTTGGATCGAGTCTGTAACCATTACATTGTTGTAATCTTATTAAATCTTGAGTTTATTGAATATTTTGTGACGTTTCGCTGTTATTTCTAAATATCAATTGGGTTAAATGATTTGTCTTTATTTAATGGAGGTGTTATTTGATTTCGCCTACCGAGGTAAGAAAGGTAGGTGCCCGCGCGACCTGGAATTGGGTCGTGACATGTCACGCCAAGACAGTCACTCTAGCTATGCCGGGTATTCTAGACTTGAGTGGAAAGGTACTCCTACTCCCTTCCCAAAGAAGATCATTTCCTTTCTTCGCACAAAAAAGTTAGTTGATAGAGGTTGTTTGGCTTCTATGGCATATATTCGCAATACCAGTGTTGACCTTCCATCACTTGAGTCCCTCCCCGTGGTGTATTAGTTCACGCAGGTGTTTCCCACGGACTTGCCAGGTATGCCATCTGACCGTGATATTGATTTCTGTATTGACTTAGAGCTGGGGACTCGCCCTATTTCTAATCCGTCATATCGGATGGCGCCAGCCGAGTTGAGAGAGTTGAAGGAGCAGCTTCAGGATCTTCTTAGCAAAGGATTCATTAGACCGAGCGTCTCCCCTTGGGGCGCTCCTGTGCTATTTGTGAAGAAAAAGGATGGGACTATACGGATGTGCATTGATTACCGCCAGTTGAACAAAGTCACCATTCGGAACACGTACCCTATTCCTCGTATTGATGATCTATTTGACTAGCTTCACGGGGCTTCTGTGTTTTCCAAGATTGATTTGAGGTCGGGTTATCGCCATGTAACACTCCGTAAATTTGAATTAGGTGTGAATGTGTTAAATGAGTATTAACGTGACATTTTAGACATGTGATGTACTATTGGGATGAGCTTGGGTGAAAATAGTTGTTATGAAATCAAGATGAATAGTGAGGTGCTTAAGGTTCTATTGAACCGGCTAAGTTTACGACAAGTCTGCCTTCCATCCCGATCTCATGAAAATACGTTGAGAATTAGAAAAAACTTAAAACCTGAAAGTTGTAGCCCTTTGAAATACCTTTCTAACAATATATTGTGAAGACAACTCGATCTCTGTACAAAAAGTTATGCTCATTTTACTGAACGTTGTCGGCAAAGTAGAAAAACGTGAAATTTTGACTAATTGTGAAATGGACCGGGAGCTTGCTGAGCTCAACTCAAAGCACAACATAGTCATGCTATAGGCTGTTCAGCGAGCTAGGGGGTCCAAAATGCCCCATCCAATAAATTCAACACTTAAACTCGAAAATTCTTTTGTAGGCATTTCAACTACGTAGAAAACCCCTCAAGGACAATTTTCTCTAATCTCAAACTCCCACATCAAGGTAAGAATATCTCTACGATTCCTAATCAATCCTAGCACTAAATATATGATTCTTAAGCGAAAACATAGGATTTCCAACGTAATCCTTCTCAAGTGATTCAAGCTAGGGTTTTAGGTGTTCTTCGTCAGAAAAGCAAACTAGTTCGTTGGATTGGAGAGTTTACAGGTATGTAAGGCTAACTATCTATGTGTGGGAACATTATTGATCTTCCCCATGCCTCGTTCTTAAAAATTATTACGAGTTGCATCAGAAATAGAGATTATGCCCTAGTTCATGAAAAGTTCCGAACTTCTATCCTTTGAGAATAGAGTTTCGTTGTTGTTCATGATTATCATTGTTACACCTTAGAAATTTTCCCTTAGCGTACAGTGAATAGACAAATAAAGGTCATGACGAGGATTGGACAAGTGAGAAATAGTCTTTAATGATCCTAATTAAGATTTCCAAAGACATTCGAGTTAAGGAAAGAAAGTTGTTAAGGAAAGCGAGTTATAAGTCGTGTGTCGGGCAAATTTCGAGCATCAAGTTAAGGATGACCTAATGATGTTTTGGGGAAGAGCTATAATGCCCCTTAGATTGTTAATGAAGTGATAAACAAGTGTTAAGAAGGTTCCATAAGGATTGGAGATCAAACGAGACGACGGGAACAACTTCGGAGAAGCTGTGAGTTTCAAGGCCACTTCCACAGACCGTGAAACCTTGTACGGGTCATGGAATGGTCCGTGGAACTGCCAGCAGAGGTGGTGGCTGGCTGGTCGTGAACCACGACCAGTTCCACGGACCGTGGAAGTCCCGACGGGCTGAACTTAGTTCAATTATATAATGATGTTCCCACTTCATTTATTTCATTCCACACACTTCTTCATCTCTCTCAAGACCTCTAGAACCTTCCATATATTTCATCCATAAGAAAACAAAGAAAATCAAGGATCAACAACAAGAATTGAAGTGAATCAAGAGTGTGAAACCCATTAAAGTCATCCAAACCAAGAAAATCCCAAGAAGGGTGAAATAGGGTTTTGGTGCAAGAGGTGTACTTCCATTCAAGGCTTATTCCTCCATCATCTAAGGTGAGTTATGATCTTTCTATGTTGTTTAAAGTGTTGGTGAGTTGAAACACTTGGATTGTAGAAGAGTATAGAAAATGAGTCATAAATGTGTGGATGGTGCTATTGTTGAGTAGTAGTTGGAATGAATCATGAAAATGGATACGTTGAGATTACAAATACGTTATAAATGACATTTAGAACATGAAATAAGTATTGTATGAGAAAGAACACGATAATGGACTTTGGTCATGATTATGGAGAATTGGAGTGAAATTGTGAAATGCGAATAATGTAAATGAATGACGATTGTTGTTATGATATTGTGATGTATGTTATGAATGTTGGGAGTGATACGGAATACGGCAGAAGTCGTATAAACAAAGGAAATGCTGCCCAATTTTCTCTAGCTTTAGTAAGCACGTTCTCATAATTGTATAGCCAGTATCGATACGAATTCTCTTGAAGGTGATACGCGTGCAATAATGGAGAACGAACAAGCGATAGAATAGCTAAATGACAAAGGTATGTAAGGCTAGTCCTTTCTTCCTAAGGCATGAATCTTATGGCATGATTTTCCTCCTTCTTTATGAATTTCCTATCTTCAAGAAAACTATGAGTCCTTGTTCATGAATAAGCCATATGAGATAAGAGATATGCGATGAGTACGATAGTGATGATGATAAGCTAAGTCTAAAGAAGCTATACTTCATGATACGATGTTCCTATAAAGCTAATGAAGCTATCCATAGTTCATTGATGTTGATTATTGTATACACTCACCTTATGTGCTAATTCCTTCAGGGTGAGGTGGAATGTTCGTGAATGCTCTATAATGTAATTGGGGGTTCACGACCTTACGTCACCCCGATAAAGTATAATCGTCCATGAGTCCCATGCATGCATTATGATGAATTATGATGAGCAAATTATGATAAAGCCATGATATATCTATGAGATGAATAATAATGGTAAGTATACGGTATTTGTTATAAAGTTCATGCCATGAAAATGATATTACTTTCAATAGATTGTCCTTAATCCAAATACATGCTTTACGAAAAGTTATGATAAGCTTACGCGATGTGTGTGATGATAAAAGATATACGGAGCCTCGATATAGCCGGGTATGGAAGACATATATGTGATACTGTCGAGCCACTACGTGGCCGAATACGGAGGACATACGTGGCCGAATATATTGTCGAGCCATACGTGGCCGAATACGGATAATGTCGAGCCACTACGTGGCCGAATACGGATATTGTCGATGTACGTGGCCGAATACGAAAAATGTTTAAATGTGTTTAAACGATTAGTTATGCTAAGGTACTATGACATGTATATGTATGTGTTGTAATGACTGCAAGATGATGATTAGTTATGCTAAGATCATGATATGCTTATGTGACGTATACTGATGTTAAGGATGATACCGAGTCTATATGGCCGGGTACGTGATTGTAGTGCATTGTAAATTATTGCATATGTAAGTATGTGGATGTAACAAGTGTATCATTAGAGGAATAAAGGGGTAAGTACGTATGACGAATGTTAAAAAGGTATTATGAGAAATGGACAGTTCCTTTATCTTATGCTATCCCTTATGTTCCTATTATGTATTATTATTGTTCATGCTTTACATACTCAGTACATATTTCGTACTGACGTCCTTTTCTTTGGACGCTGTGTTCATGCCCACAGGTAGACAGGGAGATGGTGCAGATCCATAGTAGCTATCAGCAGATCGACAGGAGCCCTCCTTTATTCCGGAGGTGCTATTTTGAGACAGTATTTTGTGTATATATATTTTGGGCACGACGGGGTCCTGTCCCGTCCATATGTCTAGTACTCTAGTAGAGGTTCGTAGATACGTATGTGTGGGTAGTATGGTCTCACAAGTCTCTCATATGTATATGCACGTATGTATATTATTATTTTGATAGCCTAAAGGGCTGATGTTTATAAAGTAAATATGTTTTAAATGAAAGTCGTTTTCTATGATTATGAATGATGAGAAATATGAATAAAGGCAGGATAAGCAATAGAATGAGTGGTGCTCGGTAGTCAGCCCCGGATATCCGTCACGGCCCTAGTCGGGTCGTGAAAAAAGTGGTATCAGAGCAGTTCAGTCCTAGGAAGTGTCTACGAGCCGTGTCTATTAGAGTCTTGTTTATGGTGTGATGCGCGCCACGCTAATAAACAAGAGGCTTCAGGGCATCTAGGAAAAATGACCATCTTTCTTCTTATGAGATCGTGCGATAGAGTTGTGCTATAAGAATTAATCCTCCCTAATAAGTGTGCTATGATTTCAGAAATGCCGCCAAAGGGAAAAGCTAAAGCCGCCCAGAAGGGCAAGACTACGATAAAAAGACCGGCAGAAAGAGAGCCGCCAATGAATGTAGATGAGGGCGAATCGCATAATGAGGCTCTATCTAATGCCTCCACTACTCCGCCTACTACGGAAGAGCAAGAAGGGGCTTCGGCTCCGCCTCACCTATGCCTCCGGTTCCTCCACCATCTACTTCGGGTCAACAAGTGACCGAGGCCATTAATTATTGACACAGTTAGTTGTCGCCCAGGCACAGCGGAAAGGTTCGGCTTTAAGTGACAGGGCCGTTAGTACTAGAGCCCGTGATTTCATGAGTTTAAATCCCCTGGAGTTTTTCGGGTCAAAGCCGGATGAAGACCCTCAAAGTTTTATTGATGAAATGTTGAGAACATTGAGGATTATTCATGCCTCTGAAACCGAATCTGTGGAGTTAGCATCTTATAGACTCCGGGATGTGGCGATCCTATGGTATAACAATTGGATATCATCAAGGAAAGAGAATGCGCCTCCTCCGGTTTGGCAAGAATTTGTAGATGCCTTCATCCGCCACTATTTGCCACTCGAGGTCCGCCGAGCTAGAGCGGATAGGTTCTTAAATTTGAAGCAAGGCAATATGAGTGCTCGGGAGTATAGCCTTCAGTTTAATTCGTTGGCTAGATATGCCCCAACCATGGTGGCCGACATGGGGGATAGGGTGCACAGGTTTGTGCGTGGCTTAGGGCCACATTTATTTCAAGAATGTTTAACGGATTCATTGCAAGACGGGATAGATATTTCTCGCATCCAAGCTCATGCCCAGAATTTAGAAGAGCAACAACATCCGCAAAAGGGTGAACGTGATATTGATAGGGAGCAAAGCAAGAGGGCCGGATCCATGGGTGCCGATAGCGACTATAGAGGAGGATCGAGGTAGTCATATTCTAGACACTCAGGCCAGTCGGCGACTAGTGTACCTCCACGAGTTGCAGGCCAGAGGTCCGATTGCTCTATTCATTCCGGACCGGATCAGAGTTTCAGAGAGTCGAGCTCTCGAAATAGGAGTGATTCAGGCCAGATGAGATCATCTATACCACAATGTACCAAGTGCGGTAAGCTACATTGGGGACCGTGCCGATTGGGTTTGGATGTTTGCTATGTTTGTGGCCAGTCAGGTCATATTATGAGAGAGTGCCCATTTCGAGGCGGTAGGCGTGCGGTTCCGGCCCACGGGATCCGCGGTCGGTTCTTCGTCATCCATGCGCCCTCCGGGGACAAGACTCCCGGACACCGGCGAGGTCGGGGGTAGGGGCGGGGGGAGAGAGCGCTTAATTCGAGTGGTCCTCAGCATCGTACGTATGCATTGGCTGAGCGACAGGATCTAGAGTCACTCCCCGATGCCGTCACAGGTATATCTGCACCTTTGATTATGTGTTAAAGGAGGAATAAATATTTGTATTAATAAGCAAGTATGAATTGAGAGGTTTTATGTTACGTAATGACGGTAATAGGTAATGTACGATATGTGGTATTATGGTTCTCAAGTTTAAGGAAGAAAGGTATGGAGAGTAGAACCTCCAAGATAGTGATGACGATGAGTCTATGACTATAAGGAACTACATATGTATAAGATAAATAAGAGAGGTAAGAAACGAGTATGTTAAGCTCTCACACATGAATTATCGTAGCTATAAATCATGGGAAAAGGCATGAATAGGATATACTATAGTAAGGGATATAAGAATTAAAGGTTTGAAGGTGAGGCAACGGATTTAAAAATTGTGCAGGCAAAACCCTTAAAAGGGGGGAAGCAAGTGAAGAGAACACAAGTATAGAGATTGAATGATAGACCCTAAGATGTGACAGATAGATGTAATGAACGACGATAGTAATGATGTTAAAGATGCCTATGATCTTATATGTATATGTAATGTATGGCTATTTAAAGGTATGGCCGGGTAGAATATAGTATATGTATGTATATATATATATATATATATACATATATATATATATATATATATATATATATATGCGTGCACCTATGATTATGCACGGATAATCACGAGCCTTGGCGGGGCCAGGTATGTAAAATACCGACCCTTCGTGGTCGGGTATGCTATGTAAATGCTATGTATATGAAATCGATATGAGTACGAATATGTTAAGCATATGTAATATATGTGATATGTATATGATACGAATATGAGTACAAATATGTTATGGATGTGGAAATGCTATGAAAACGAATATGTAGATGAATGCGAGTATGAATAGAAATACGACTACTAACACGAATATGTATACATGTATATGTATAGGTGTGAATGTACCGAATTTATCAAGAATGACTACGTGACTTGCCAGTGTTTATACTTTGCCAATGAAACCAAGTGAGATAGATTTGCAAACCATGTAAGACTTAATATCATTATTGAGCAAGGAAAAGGATTGACGAGACATAGAATTTCAAATGAAAGGTTGGGTATTCCTGGAAGTATCACCGATGAAAGGTGTGATGAGATTTAGAAAGAAAGGAAAGCTAAGTCCTCGATACATTTGACCCTATGAGATTATCCGCACTTATTTCAGTCCCTGGAAGAGTTCTATGATGAGACATCGAGATTTTGAGGTATGTGTGCCTTTCTTTTATGCATAGGGGTCGTGTGTGGCCAATTTATGTTGCTATTGTGTTATGGCCCTGTGAGGCAATGATATTATGGGTTGTTATGACAGGATGGTAGTGCCATATTACAAGGGAGACTCTGGCGAAATTTTTTTAGAATTCCTGGTGACTTAACATTCGAGGACGAATGTTCCAAAAGGGGGGAAGAATGTTACACCTTAGAAATTTCCCCTTAGCGTACAGTGAATAGACTAACGAAAGGCATGACGTATACGAGGATTGGACAAGTGAGAAATAGTCTTTAATGGTCCTAATTAAGATTTTCAATGACATTCGAGTTAAGGAAAGAAAGTTGTTAAGGAAAGCGAGTTATAAGTCGTGTGTCGGGCAAATTTTGAGCATCAAGTTAAGGATGACCTAATGATGTTTTGGGGAAGAGCTATAATGCCCCTTAGATTGTTAATGAAGTGATAAACAAGTGTTAAGAAGGTTCCATAAGGATTAGAGATCAAACGAGACGACGGGAACAACTTCGGAGAAGCTGTGAGTTTCACGGCCACTTCCACGGACCGTGAAACCTTGTATGGGTCGTGGAATGGTCCGTGGAACTGCCAGAAGAAGTGGTGGCTGGCTGGTAGTGAACCACGACCAGTTCCACGAATAACATCATGTTCCACGGACCGTGGAAGGGTCCGTGTAAGTCCCGACGGGCTGAACTTAGTTCAATTATATAATGATGTTCCCACTTCATTTATTTCATTCCACACACTTCTTCATCTCTCTCAAGACTTCTAGAACCTTCCATATATTTCATCCACAAGAAAACTAAGAGAATCAAAGATCAATAACAAGATTTGAAGTGAATCAAGTGTATAAAGCCTCTCTAAAGTCATCCAAACCAAGAAAATCCCAAGAAGGGTGAAATAGGGTTTTGGTGCAAGAGGCGTACTTCCATTCAAGGCTTATTTCTCCATCATTTAAGGTGAGTTTTATGATCTTTCTATGTTGTTTAAAGTGTTGGTGAGTTGCAACACTTGGATTGTAGAAGAGTATAGAAAATGAGTCATAAATGTGTGGATGGTGCATTGTGGAATAGTAGTTGGAATGGAAAATGGATACGTTGAGATTATAAATACGTTATAAATGATATTTAGAACATGGAATAAGTATCGTATGAGAAAGAATGCGATAATGGTCTTTGGTCATGATTATGGAGAATTAGAGTGAAATTGTGAAATGCGAATAATATAAATGAATGACGATTATTGTTATGATATTGTGATTGATGGTATGAATGTTAGGAGTGATACTGAATATGGTGGAAGTCGTATAAACAAAGGAAATGTTGCCCAATTTTCTCTAGCTTTAATAAGCACGTTCTTATAATTGTATAGCTAATATCGATACGAATTCTCTTGAAGGTGAAATGTGTGCAATAAAGGAGAACTAGCAAGCGATAAAATAGCTAAACAACAAAGGTATGTAAGGCTAGTGTCACACCCCAATCCAGATAGGGCATGATGGGTACTCGACCCCACTTACTCGGAAGAAGAGAGCGAACCCGGTTCTCATTATGTTCATAATCTCCATTTCCCGGACTCTTAAATCACGAAATGAAATGCATAATGAAAGCTTTTCAAAAACATTCTTTTAAGTCGTTCTCAAAATCAAGTAAAATCGTAATCATATGGAAATTTGTAACATAATGCATAATGATATATCGACTTCTGAGCCGCTTACAAGGCCGACATGCTTATATACATGACTCTATACGCAAAGTCTCTAACATCAATAAAGACACCATAACATAGATACTCGACTCGGCAACGCTCCACGAAGGACGGGAGCTCGCCGATCCGAATTTGGAGCATCTTCTAGCAATATACTCTACTCGGTGTATACACTGCGTGGCATGAAACGCGGCGTCCACAAAGAAGGACGTCGATCAGAAACGTGCGAGTATGTGGGCATGAATAGGAGTATGATATCAATGAAGATAACATAGATAAAAGTAGTAATTATACATCGTCTTTTCTTCTTAAGATCTCTGTCACGTAGACTACCTGTCTACAAGAAAAACATTTCGTACACATCCATACATACATATGCATCACATACACTTACTATACATACATCTATCATATCCATACCCGGCCTTTTCGGGACTCGGTGTCATCGTGCCGGCCACTCGGGACTTGGTGTCGTCCGTGCCGGCCACCGAGGACTCGGTGTCGTCCGTACCCGGCCACTTTCGAGGACTCGGTGTCATCCGTACCCGGCCTTTCGGGACTCGGTGTTATCCCCAGCGGTGGGTGG
>NW_026725700.1:0-77450 GCF_029784015.1 Lycium ferocissimum
TAATTGTTTCTTGATATTCGTATTCTTAATGTAGTCGAATTATGGTCCTTATGTCTTTTGTATGACTAAATTTCAAAAGTTGCATAAAAGTTTTGTTTTCAAAAGAGTTTTGTTCCTAAACGATTCCGAAACTACGAATGCCCGTAACTTTCAAGAAAGGGCTCGGATCGCTTTGATATCTTCGCAAATGATTTCATGACGAGTAATGACCTTAATTTTCATAGGCGGGCCCGAATTGAGTTGACGCTCGTCCGTGGGTCCCGCGACTTTCTATGTTTGGTTCTAACAACCTATTTTTGAAAGAATTCAATATGACTATCTTTCCGACCCCCGAGTATGATTACTTATTTATCGGCTGAGTCTGAAATAAGGATTTTTAGGTATATGATTTTGATACGTGACTATGGTTTCTGAAGTTCGGTTTGATATGTTCCCGAGTGATATTCGGAAGAAAATCTGATTTGACTACTGTTTTGGCTTATAAATAACAGTCCGTTTTGATTACTCTATTGAGTCTTTGTGAACGTTTGGCATTGCATATGATTTTCTACGATTCTGCTCGTGCATTCTGTTATTACCTCTTTCGCCGAGTCCCGGGCCGGTATATTATCATGCGTACTATTCCGAAGTATGATGTGATTCCGAAGTATGATGTGTTTTCCGAAGTATGATGTGATATGATATATGATGTGATACGGAGTATGATGTGTTCGGAGGTATACAATATTTCGAAGTATGATGTGTTGTGGCGCCCAGATGGAGTGGCGACCACGTTTCCATCGGGTCCATTACGGACCGTATGTGATATGATATGATGTGTGATGATCGATGATACGATATGATATGTGATATGATATGTGATAATATGACGATATGATTTGATTTACCGAGTCCCTCACTAGAGGGCTGGGTACGGTATGTTTATGACTATTATATTATATGTGGATCGGGCCATACGTTCCTTGGCATTATTATATTATATATGGATCGGGCCGTACGTTCCTCGGCATCATTATATTATATATGGATCGGGCCGTACGTTCCTCGGCATTATCGTATTATTTATGGATCGGGCCGTACGTTCCTCGGCATTTGGTTAATGTCAGCTCATATGATGTGTTTGATTTTCCGTATGTATGAGACAAAAATATTTTTCAAAAGAAAGCGAAGCATTTTGGGCATTCTGATTATCATATTTGTCTTTTGTATCTCTTATGTATGATTTGTATGTCAGATTCAAGCACTTTGGTATTCGCTATTGTGCTCACGTTGCGTACTCCTTATTCGGTTATGACTTCGTTTTTCGTATGCCATGCTTTACATGCTCGGTACATATTAAAATCTTGACCCCCTTTTCCTGGGGCTGCGTTTCATGCCGCGCAGGTATATACAGATGAGTAAGTGATGTTAGCGGAAGATGTTCCAGCTGGATTGGCGAGCTCCATTTCCTCCGGAGTACTGCCAAGTTTGAGTGCTTTTGTATGGTATCCGAAGCTATGGTAGAGACTTTGCGAACGTTGTCGTGTGTGTGTGATATGTCGGTTTTGTAAGCGGCTATATGTAAGCCGATGTATTATTATGCGTTATGTTACGAGCTTTATATGATTATAGACTTCATACGATGCTAGTTTTATTTGATTTGACAAGGATGAAAGGCATGTTTGTTTTCGGAAAAAAAAATTCATTATGTACTTATGTCATGTTTTGCGAGCCCAGCATGGTTATGAGTATTACGTGAGTCAGCGGGTTCGCTCGGCCCTAAGTAAGGGTCGGGTGCCCATCACACCCTGTCGGAAATTAGGGTGTGACACCCAGAAAGCTACGCACCTCAGTAGGTGTCGTAGGCCTAGGCCAATTCTTTACGTCCTCAATCTTCTGGGTATCCACCCGGATGCCATCAGCTCCAATAATATGCCCCAGAAATGCCACTGAAGTCAGCCAGAATTCACATTTAGAAAATTTAGCATATAATTTCTGGTGTCGAAGTACGCCAAGTACCATCCTCAAATGATCTGCATGTTCTGCTTCTGATCGTGAATAGACCAGGATGTCATCAATAAATACTATCATGAACATGTCTAAGAACGGTCTGAATACTCGATTCATCAGGTCCATAAACACGGCTCGAGCATTAGTCGGCCAAAAGACATCGCTCGAATTCATAATGCCCATCGGGTCCGAATCTCTGTCTTAGGAATATCAGCCTCTCGTACCCGTACCTGATGATAGCCTGACCGTAGGTCTATCTTCGAGAAACACCTGGCACCCTGCAACTGATCAAACAAATCATCAATCCTGGGGAGGGGGTATTTATTCTTGATGGTTACCTTATTCAGCTGCCTATAATCAATGCACATCCGCAGCGACCCATCCTTCTTTCTCACAAACAATACCGGCGCTCCCCAGGGTGATGTACTGGGCCTAATAAAGCCCTTCTCTAATAAATCCCTCAGCTGCTCCTTCAATTCCTTCAATTCTGCAGGTGCCATTCTGTACGGAGGAATAGATATAGGCTGAGTATCTGGGACGGATCAATAGCGAACTCTACCTCCCGCTCGGGGGGAAGACACGGAAGCTCGTATGGGAATACATCTAGAAACTCATTAACCTTTGGGACTGAGCGAAGAGTCGGGCCTCGCTTCTAAATCATGCACCGAACCGGATGATAAATATAGCCCTTTCGATCATTTTTCTTGCCTTGAGGTATGAAATAAACTTACCCCTCGGCGATCTTTGTATTACACCTTCACTCTATAACCGGTTCCCACAAATTGGAAACGGACTATCTTCTTTTGACAATCAACATTAGCATAACAAGAAGCTAGCCAATCCATACCCATAATAACATCGAACTCAGTCATATCTAACTCTACCAAATCTGCCTTAGTGCAGCGGCCACAGATAATTACCGAACAATCTCTATAAACTTTGCACAGGTATAACAGAATCCCCTACCGGTGTAGCTACCTCAAAAGGCTCTATCGGTTCAGATTCTATCCCAATTTTATTAGTAATAAGAGGAGAAATATATGATAAAGTAGAGCCGGGATCAATCAGTGCATACACATCTCGAGAGAAGACCAGTAATATACCTGTAATAACATTAGGCGACGCCTCCTGGTCCTGTCGGCTGGCCAATGCATATATGCGGTTCGAAGGATCGCTAGAGCCGGGAACTCCGCCACGACCTCTGCCGCGGCCGGCTGGTGCTGGCATACCTCGCCCCGCAGGGCGCATAGCTACTGAGGATGAAGATGAACCACCGCCGACCCGGTGAGGCCGAGCCGCGCTACCGCACCACCCCAACCGGCAATCTCTCATCAGATGGCCCTGACGGCCACAAGTAAAACACGCACCGGTGGCACGAAAACACTCTCCAGAGTGCTGCCTCCCACAGTGGGAACACAGAGGTCTGGTGGTCTGAACTGGCTGGAACCTCTGTCCCCCTGTGAGCCTGAAACCCTGGAGCTCTGGCCTTGCCCTGAATACCCTGCACCCTCTGATCTCCTGCCGGCGAACTGTGGGGGTCTGCCCCGTGCTGGCTGGGGAAGATATCTGCTCTTCTGCTGCTGAGGCTGCCTGCCTCGAAACTCCCGAATACCTGGCACACTCCAGCCCTCTTGGGCTGGCCCCCCGCTCTGTTTCCTCCCTGGCCGGGGTCGGGCGCCCTCTGTCGGCCCCTCCTATACCCCCCGGGCGTGTGCCTGTATACGGGCAATATCCATACATGGCTGGGCCGCCATCACCAAACAGCTGTCAATCATGTACTGGTCCAGCCCCATCACATATCGGTGCATCCGGTCAGTCATATCAGCTACATAAGTGGACGCATATCTGGCCAGCGAATCGAACTCCAAACTGTACTCCCGGACGGTCCTGCCCCTCTGTCTCAATAGCAGAAATCTGTCTACTCTGGCTCGTCGTAGCTCTGGAGGCAGAAAATTGGGCCGTAAAGGCCTCAGTAAACTCTCGCCCCATATGGCCGGAGGGGCACCCTCACCTCTGGACAATACCCGGGACTCATACCAATTTGCGCTACATCCCGCAACCGATATGATGCCATCTCACCGTACTCAACCCTCGGTCGCCTTAATCAACCGTAATGTACGCAAAAGCATCTGCCCGATAAACTCCCGAGGGTCCTCCGCGGGCTTTGACCCAAAAAAAAAAACTCGGTGGATTACATGTCGAAACTCACGGGCCCTCGAACCGTCACGTCGGTCCCGATCACCCCCTACCCATGCCGTGGGCCGCCCCCGTTACCAATCGGGGTGTGTAACCGTACGCCTCTCGCATAGCCCCATCATCCACCCCCGGCCGGGGAGCGGAGGCTCGGGCCCTCAAACTTCTCGGAGCCGGCGTGGAGCCGCCCCGACTGCCGTCGCTCCAAGCCCCTCCGATGCGGTGGGTGTAGCCGAACGGGCCGTCGGGGCACAATATTAGGCATGTGCTCGGCACGGCCCTAGTAACTCTGCGGGCCTGGGTCGGTCTCACTAACAGCCGTAGACTTGCCCTCGCGCCCGTGGCCTTCCTCGGAGGCATCGGCGAAAACATAACATTTTGTCGAGGAGAAGAGTCATCCTGATAACACAGCTCTATCACACGATCTAAGATCAGAAAGAAAGATAACATCCTAAATGTCCTGTAGCCTCCTGTTTATAGATGTGGTGCACAACACACCGATAAACAAGACTCTACTAGACACGGTCTGTAGACATTCTGAGGAACGAAGCGCTGCGATACACACTTCGCACGACCCAACCCCGTAGGCCGTGACTAGTGCCCGAACTGGGCACCCAAACACATTCATAAATCCGACTCACAAACAGATAGCTTATGCGTATACAAATATCAGACGCTGTCTCAAATTATCTCAAACTGTCTCAAACACATCTCAAACACAAACATATATATATCAGAAGCCGGCAAGGCTATCAAATGACGCAACGGCCCAAAATATGTACAAATGCAAGCCGACAAGGCTGCTACGGCGAGTGGGATCGCCCAGAACATATATCATACAAACACACCTGTACCGAATAGGCACAACCCACATACACGTCTACCGACCTTTAAACAGACAAACAGAATCATATGACGGGACAGGGCCCCGCCGTACCCCTGAACAAACACATACATATGCAGCGAACGAATATATACCAAAATGTGGGCTCCGGAATAAAGGGAGCACTCCAAACAGCAGAATAGGTGTCCTAAACTGGCGGATCACCGAACTGTACGTCTGTACCTGCGGGCATGAAACGCAGCCCCCGAAGAAAGGGGGTCAGTACGAAATATGTACTGAGTATGCAAAGCAGAAAATATAGTAAACAAATCTGAGTCATAATCGAAACAGAAGTGCAGAAAGTAAATGCATTTTCAAAATATCAAAATGTTTACTTTTAAAATACAAATCATGCATAGGGCTCAGAAAATATAGTCGCCCGCCCGTCATCGGCGCCATGACACAGCATAACACCAGAAAGTTTCAAATCTCTGTAACCCCGTCACACATTATAACACAGCATAACGCCATACACAGCATAACACCAAATATAAGCGGAACCCGGCCCTCTAGCGAGGTGCTCGGTGAACTATAACACAGCATAACACCGGAGTATAACAAAGTGCGCACTACAACAGAACCGGCCCGGGACTCGGCGAAAGATACAATAGAATGCACGAGCAGAGTCGTGAGTAACCATATGTATAAAATCATTATCATAGGCTCAAAAAATAAGTAAAATGACCATACTTGGAAATCGGAATAGTAACCAAACCAAATTCTTTCAAGAGTCATCAGGATTACAAAAAGGAGAGTCACGGGACCCACGGACGGGTGTCGACCCGAGCTGGGCCCGCCTATAAAAAACATACTCATCATACGCCATACAATCTCCTACGAACATATCGAGGCAATCCGAGCCTTTCTGTGAAAGATATGGGCGTTCGTAGTTACGGAATTCTTTAAAAACCAAACTTTTTATGCAAAATTTGAAAATCAAATATTCCAAAGACATAAGGGCCAATATTTCATCATATCAAGCGTACGAATTCCAAGAAAAAAATAAGAGTCATACACATGCTCGGATTGCGAGAATAGAATTTCCTCGAGGCTCGTGTCATAGCCTATTTGTAACTAAGGCATGCCAAAAGAAGCATGGATTGAGCTTTACATACCTCGATCGCTCTCAAGATAATCCAAACTCAAGCTAATCCCAACCTACGCCTCGGGCTTTCCAAGGTCTACAAAACATCAACGGATATCAAATATTAGCTATAGACGTTTAGGCAATTAATTCCAAACTAGCACTTAATTCTACAGAAATTTGGGCAGCATTTCTCCTGTAAATAGACCAACCCCGAGAATTTAACTCGGCCAAATCAACAACAACAACACCAACAACCAAGCTAGCAACATCAATAATCAATCTGGAAAGCATTCTAACAGTAAATACCCTTTCTACATAATCCAACAACATTCATTACATTCAATTCGACGGCTTACATTCAAGCCGACATCAACGCTTATACATTAAAATACTAGTCCAAACCCATACCAACAATATTCAAGGACATTTCAAACAATTCATACAACATTTCCAACAATCCAACAATTGCTCCAATTTACCCGAAAATAGCCCCAAACCCGAGAACCTCAACTATAACACATTCCTCATTTTCAAATCATGATTTGCACCAACAATTCACCCTCTAACAATGTCATTCTCATAAATATACAAATTACATCGAATGCATAATAACCTCCAAATCAGCCCGCAACACTTACAATATCAATTTGAGTCATTAAACTCTTATCGTCAACATAGAATTCATAACGACAACATTCAAAATTCCAAATAGAATTAATTCATTCATTGTCATATAATATGACCCCTATTCGGCCAACACTACACATATACATATGTTGATGATTCTCATTCTTTTCTTCACACTACACAACTAAACATGCTACATAAAATCATTTCATCCTCCCAACACAACCCACACACCTACACGGCCAAACCTCATACACACGGCCTCAACTCCAACATACTATATTTCATGAATTTCATCCATATTAACATACTACAACATGCATACACCATTCATAACACATAAAACAAGATTAAATCTTACCTTTCTTCTTCAACTTCACAAATAGGCTACGGTTTGCGATTTACAAAACGGATGGTTTGATGACCCAAACAACACGTCCACGTTACTTAGGGACCTCCAATTAGTGGATTTTCATCAAAGAAATATTTTTGGGATGACTCAATTTGGACTTGGTTTTTCTCCCTCTTGGCCGAGAGCCTCTTGTTGTTGTTCTTCAACTTCTTGTTTTTTTTTTCTAAGTGTTGAATGAAGATGAATGACTTAGAATTCATCTTTTACATACTAATATAAGTCATACAAGTGTCCATGGCCCACACATGTGTTGGACCAATTAAATTTGTCCACAAAATGTGTGGGCCATCTCCCACACCTCACGGCCAACATGGCCAAATAATGCATAATTTCCAACTTTCAATTATTCAACTTTTGGTCCCAAATTTTCCTAAGTGTTCCATACCAAAAAAATTCATGAACAACTTATGTCTTAAAATAAAGTCGAAGGTCAAAAGTCCCGACTTTGTATCCCGAAATGGTTTTGTCCCTAACTTATCATAGTTAAACCGGATGGTCCCAATGTACAAAATACGGGATATAACACTATGGAAGATCCTTGTCTCGTCTATCTACACCTGTGGCATGAACGCAGTGTCCACAAGAAGGGACGTCAGTACGAACAATGTACTGAGTATATAAGGCATGAATAGTAGTATGATATCAGAGTGAAGATAACATAAGATAATGTAAGTAATTATACCTCGTACTCTTCTTAAGATCTCTGTCATGTAAACTACTCATCTATAGGAAAAACATGTCTTACACATCCATGCACAACATACATGCATATACATTCACATACACTTACTATACATACATCTGTCATATCCGTACCCGGCCCTTTCGGGACTCGGTGTAATCCGTAGTCGGCCCTTGCGGGACTCGATGTTATCCATACTCGGCCCTTGCGGGACTCGATGTTATCCGTACTCGGCCCTTGCGGAACTCGATGTTATACCCAACTGATTAGTGGGATGCAATGCATACATACATAAATACATATACATAAAAATACATAAATGAAATCAACGTCATCATTAGCATTACCGTTATCACCATATCAATCCTTGAAGGATCAACCATCGCAAGATGAAATCGATGATGTCACGGGAGTCTCGAGAATCATAAACTTAGGTAGCACTGGAAATAGAATCGTTATCATCGCTATATCTCACCTCGAAGGAACGAGTAACATGAGGTGAGACCATCAACAATAAGTACGGTTAAGGGATTCATGGAATGGCTCAATAGTCTCATAATGCCTTCAAATCATAGCTTCGGAGTTTCAAAAGAAGAGAATCATCATCATCGTCACAATCACCATAGAACATATTTCATTTAACATCATAAGAAGCTTTAAGAGTCATGAACTTCGAGCTTTTGAAAACAAGGCAGTTATGGAAACATTTATGGAATCATAACATAGGAATCATGCCTTTGAAAGAAAGGGACGAGCCTTAACATACCTGTTCAACCTCCTATTAGCTACGCTTATTCGTCCAAGCTCGTAAGTCTACATTTAAGAGTATTTACACTAACGTTAGCCTCTTTATCGCACACTTGCTCCAAGTTTCAAATCATACTATTCTATATTCTGCCGAAAATTGGGCAGCATTTCCCTTGTTTATATGCCTAGCCCGAATTCTGAATTCAACAACCAACAACAACAATAACAATACCAACATTAATAACATCATTTCCCATATCAAATTATTCCATAGAACAACCCATATGGTGTTTGTCCCATATTTCCACCAACAGAATTACTTTACAACAATTTAATAACTCCTCCTCCGTAATTAAACTAAGATTAATGTTAATAACAAGAGATTCATACCTTTATCTCGATAATAATTCTATATCTTCACTCCTCCACTTTGAACTTAAGCCACAACGCCTCAATACACAATTTTGTAATCGTAACTATACGCCGTCTGGATCGGGATTTGGAAATTATAGCTGGTTTAGGCTTAAAATTTGGCTTGGGGGTTTGGGGAGAATTCTCCAGATTTTTGGAGAATATTTGAGGTGTTTGTTGAGGAAAATAAGGGGTAAGCCCCTTTAAATAGCGGTCCAGGTTCTGCCTGGACCGACTTAAAATTCCTTCAGCGTGATCGCGTCCCCTTTGGGCGCGTTCGCGCTGGCTTAATTTTTCAGCCTGCGCGTTGGTTCAGTAAAAAGGTCATAACTCTTGATACCTATATCATGTGAGGGACCACGACCTATGGTTGGAAAGCTCTTTCAATTATCTACAACTTTTATTCTTGGTTTTTTTCCAAATTTCAAACTTATAATAGCGTTTTGGCCCCTCCAATTCAGATCATCCGAAAATATTTCCTTAAATCGTCCTTTTGGAGGGCTTATACCCATATTTGGCTTATGGGTCCTTCTTAGGACTTGATCAAATTTTCATGCACTACTCATATATCTCTTCATATGTCCTTTATAAAACTCTGACGTGTGGGCCCCACTTAGCCTACAGCAACGAGGGCTTGCCGTCAAGTGACATATGAACCAATTCACCCCATATGGCCTCCAAATGTCATATGTATACCGTTATTACACTCTTATAATATAACCTTTCTCCTTAATCTTCGTATAACTTTTCTCTTCCTCAGGCCCATACTAAGCTGTCTATGACCTTGGTAGCGCGAAATTTTTCGGGGTTTAACACCTTCACTCTGCAGGTGCCATTCTATAAGGAGGAATAGATATTGGCTGAGTGTCTAGCAATATATCAATAGCAAAATCAATCTCCCTCTCTGGGGGAATGCCTGAAAGCTCATCTGGAAATAATTCTGGGAACTCATTAACTACAGGAATAGATCAAGAGTCGGCGCCGACTATAACTGCACATGTTGAACTCGAGACCGGATGAAAAATATACCCTTTTTCGATCATCTTCTCGCCTTAAGGTAGGAAATAAACCTACCTCTAGGCCAAAAAAAGATTGCCCTTCCACTCTAGGACTGGCTCACCTGGAAACTGAAATCGAACCATCTTTGCTCTACAATCAACATTAGCATAACAAGAAGCTAACCAGTCCATGCCCATAATAACATCAAAATCAATCATATCTAACTCAATTAAATCTGCTACGGTGTGGCAGTCACAAACTATAACAACACAGTCCCGGTATACTCGCCTACCTATAACAGGATCACTGACTGGCGTGGACACCTCGAAAGGTTTGATCAAGTCAGGCTCTACCCCAAACTTGCCAGTAACAAATGGTGTAACCTATGATAAAGTGGAACCTGGATCAATCAGTGCAAAAACATCATGGGAGGAAATCGATAATATACCTGTAACAACATCAGGAGACGTTTCGCGGTCCTGTCTACTAGCCAATGCATACACGCGGTGCTGAGGACTGCTCGAGCTAGACGCACCACTCCTCCCTCTACCTCGCCCTGCTGGCGTCTGAAAAAACTTGCCCTGAAGGGCGCACAATAGAAGAAGATCCAGCCACAGACCCTGTAGGTTGAACCATACCTGCACCAATCCTCATCGGGCACTCCCTCACCCTGTGGCCTAGCTGGCCATAAGTATAACAACCATCTGATCCCAGTCGACACTGACCGGCGTGTAACTTGCCACACTGGGCACATCGCGGCAAAGGGGGTCTCATCTATCCTGACTCCGGTATGTACTGAGAGCCTGGTGCTCTAGAACTTTGGCCTGCTCTGGAATAAGGAGACCGATCAAATCTCGAACCTGGAAACCGCAGAGATGCACTCCCTGCTGAATGGAAAGGATACAAGGGATGATCCTGTCTCTGTCCTCCTCTAAACTCACCCCCACTATCAAAAGATCTGGACCTCTTACCATGGCCCCGGTCGCTATCACGATCTGTCCTCCTCTGGCGCTTGCGATCCTTCAAATTCTGCGCATATGCCTGTATACGGGAGATATCCATTTTAGGGTCGTAATGCGGCAAATCATATAAGCATCAATCAAATGTGGCCTAGACCAGCCACAAGACGATGAACTCTATCCTCCATCTCAGCCACCATGGCTGGAGCATACCTGGCCATAGAATTAAAATACACGCAATACTCCTGGACACTCATATTGCCCTACTCAATACGTAAGAATCTATTTGCTCGGGCTCGCCTGACCTCAGGAGGTAAATAATGGCGGATAAAGGCATCTGCGAACTCCCACCACACAGCTGGCGGGGCATTCTCTCCTCTAAATAACTCCCAAGTCTGATACCACTGTACTGCAATATCACGCAGCCCATATGAAGCCAACTCTACAAACTCGACCTCATCCGCATGCATAACCCTCAAAGTCCTCTGCATACCATCAATGAAATCCTGGGGGACCATATTCTGCTTTACCACGGAAAACTCTAGAGGATCTAACCCAAGGAAGGTTTTAACCCTCGAACTACCAGTCCCATCGTACAAAGTCGGAATTTTTGACCTTCGATTTTATTTTGAGATATAAGTTGTGCATGAATTTATTGGTATGGAACAATGAGAAAAATTTGGGACCAAAAGTGATAAAATTGGAAGTTGGAAATCATCCAATTCCCATGTGTGGCCGTGTGAGTGTGGTGGTTGGCCCACCCATTTTGTGTTCAATTTTAATTGGAACAACACATTGGTGTGGGCCATATACACTTGTGCAACTAATGTGGAGACTTAAAAGATGACCACTACTCATTCTCATCTCATTTAACACTTAGAAAAAAAAAAAAAAAGAAGTTGAAGACTCCTCCTAAGAGGCTCTCGGCCAACCAAGAGAAAATTCAAGTCCCATTTCTAGTTCTTCTAAAATTATTTTGATGATGAAAACCCACTATTTTGAGGTCCCTAAGTAGCGTGGAAGTGTCGTTGGAGCGATCAACCCGCTAGTTTTCATCTTTGAAAACCCTAGCCTATTGTGGAATTGAAGAGAAAAGGTAAGAATTGATTATGTTTTGTATGTTATAAAGGTTGTATGTATGTTGTAGTATGTTAATATGGATGAAAATCATGAAATAAAGTATGTTGGAAGTTGAGGTTGTGTGTGTGAGGGTTGGGCGTGTGAAATGTGTGTGTGTGTGTGTTGTGTTGTGTTGAAAGTGATGAATTAATGTCTAGTTAGTATATTATGATCATTGTAAGGTGAAGAACGATTGAGAATTATCCATATGTGTATGTGTGTGTGTTAGCCGAAAATGGGTCACATTATATGACAATGAACGAATGAATATCGCTTAATGTTTTAGTCGTCGTCGTTATGAATTCTATGTTGGAAATGAATGTTTATTGACTCAAATTGATATTGTGATTGTTGCGGACTGAATTGGAGATTATTGTACATTTAATGTAAATTGTATATTGATGAGAATAGCATTGTTAGAATGTGAATTGTGGATGCAAATCATGATTTGAAAATGAGGAATGGGTTAAGTGAGGTTCTCGGGTTGGGGGGGCTGAATTCGGCTGGATTGGAGAAAAATTTGGATTGTTGGAAATGTTGTATGAATTGCTTAGAATGCCTTTAAATATTGTTGGTATGGGTTCGGGTTAATATTTGAATGTATAAGTATCGACGTTGGCTTGAATGTAAGTCGTCGAATTGAATTTGTGAATGTTGTTGAATGATGGAAAAGAGAGCTATTATTGTTGCATTTCCTTTCGGATTGGTTGTTGATGTTGCTAGGTTGGTTATTGTTGTTGTTGTTGATTGATTTGGCCGAGTTAAATTCTCGGGGTGGCCTATTTACAGGGGAAATGTCGCCCAAATTTCTGTAGAATTAAGGGCAAATTTGGAATTAAATGCCCAAAAAGTCTTTAGCTAATGTTTGGCATTTTATGACTTGTTTATAGATCGTGGGCAGCCCAAATCATAGGTTGGATTGACCTTGATTTTGGATTATATTGGAGAGCGTTTGAGGTATGTAAAGCAACCTTTTCTTTTGGCATGTCTTAGTTAAAATAGGCTATGATACGAGCCTCGAGGAAACTCTATTCTCGCAATTCCGAGCATATCTATGATTCGCATTTGTTCCTTGGTATTCTTGTGTTGATATGACAAAACATTGATCCCTTTGTCCTTGGAATTTATAAGTTGCAAAAGTTACATGAAAGTTGATTTTTTTTGAGTTTATTCTTAAATGGTTCTAAAACTACAAACGCCCATAACTTTCACAGAAAAGCTCGGATTGCTTTGAGATTTTCGTAGGAGATTGTATGATGTTAGACGAGTATGTTTTCATAGGCGGGCCCAGCTCGGGTCTACACCTGCCTGTGGGCCCCGCGACGCCCTTTTATGTAATATCGATAACTTTTGAAAGAAAATGTTGTAATTATTGTTTCGATTTCCAATATGACTATTTTACTTATCTTTTGGATTATGACAATGATTTTATGCATATGATTCCTCACTACTCCGTTCGTGCATTCTGTTATATCCTTCGCCGAGTCCCGGGCCGGTTCTGTTGTCGTGCGCATTATGATATACTCCGGTGTTATGCTGTGTTTATGGTCCACCGAGTTCCTCGCTCGAGGGCCGGGTTCCACTTATATTTGGCGTTATGTTGTATATGGCGATATGTTGTGTATGATATGTGACGGGGATATGGAGATTTGAAACTTTCTGGCGTTATGGTGTGTTATGGCGCCATCGACAAAGCGGGCGACCATATTTCCGTGCCCTATGCATGATTCGTATTTTTAAAGTAACATTTTGATATTTTGGAAATGCATTTACTTTCTGTACCTCTATTTCGATCATGACTCAGATTTGTATACTACATTTTTTGCTTTGCATACTCAGTACATATTTCGTACTGACCCCCTTTCTTCGGGGGTTGCGTTTCATGCCCGTAGTGTGACGCACATCTTGGTGATCCACCCGTTTAGGACACCCTCTTCTCGCTATTTGGAGTGCTCCCCTTATTTCGGAGCCATATTTTGGTATATATTCGTTCGTTGCATTTTGTATATATTTGTTCATGGGTACGGCGGGGCCCTGTCCCGTCATATGATTCTGTTTGTCCGTGTAGAGGTCTGTGGACATGGTTGTGGGTTATGGCCATTCTGTACAGGTGTGTTTGTATATGTTGTGTTTGGGGCGATCCCATTCGCCGTGGCAGCCTTGTCGGCTTGCATCTGTGTATGTTTTGGGCCGTTGCGCCATTTGATAGCCTTGTCGGCCCGCATATGTATATATGTTGTTTTGTTATATATATGTGGCCTTTGTTGGTATTTTTGCGTGCGGGGTTATTTTGGATAGTCCGTAAAACAAAGGAAACTCGCGAAATTTTTTTTTGAAAATTTTATAAATTTATATACAATATTTGTTTGTTGTCGTTATATACCTGGATGTGTTTGATATATTTGGATGTGTTTGATATTATCGAGAAGTGTTTGGGTGCCCGGATCGGGCACTAGTCACGGCCTACGGGGTTGGGTCGTGACGAAGTGGTATCGAGCGGTTTGTCCTCGGAATGTCCACGGATCGTGTCTAGTAGAGTCTTGTTTATCGGTGTGTTGTGCACCACATCTATAAACGGGAGGCTACGGGACATTTAGGATGTTGTCTTTCTTCGATCTTAGATCGTGCGATAGAGCCGTGTTATCGGGATGACTCTTTTCGACGAAATGTTCGTTTTCGGCGATGCCTCCGAGGAAGGCCACCACCGCCCGAAGGGCAAGTCTACGGCGGCGGTGAGACCGGCCGAGCCGGGTGACTACTAGGGCTCGTGCTCGGATTGAGCCGGATATTGTGCCTCCGACGGCTAGTTGCGCTACGCCGCCGTATCGGAGGGATTTGGAGCGACCACGGCTGCGGCACGGGGCGGCTCCACCGCCGGCTCCGCGCGGCACCGGTGCACTGTACCTCCGGTCCCCGGCCCGGGGGCGGATGATGGGACCCTACGAGAGGCGGTGCGGTTGTTGACTCGGTTGGTAGCGGGCGGGTCCCCGGACGGGGAGCGAGGGGATGATCGTGCGGGGCGCGCGGTCGCGGGGCCGTGATTTTCTACTTTGTGGGCCACCGAGTTCTTCGGGTCAAAGCCGCGAGAGGACCCTCGTGAGTTCATCGGCGGATGCGGCGTACACTGCGGTTGATTAGTGCTTCCGAGACGAGTCGGTTGAGATGGCGTCATATCGGTTGCACGATGTAGCAACTAGCGGTATGAGTCGTGGATGCGTCCGCAGGCGAGGGTGCCCCTCCGGCCGTATGGGGCGAGTTTACGAGGGCCCCGGCCCATTTTACGCCTCCGAGGCACGGCGAGCCGAGTGGACAGATTCTTATTGTTAAAGCGAGTTCTATATATGGATTCGGGATTAATGAGTTTAGAGTTTGATTCGCCGGCGGATATGCGCCTACATATGTTGCGACATGACCGACCGGATGCATTCGATATATAGTGGGGCTGGACCGGTACTTTGTTGATGTTGCTTGGTGATGGCGGCCCGGACCGGTATGGATATTGCCCGTATACGTGCTCACGCCCGGGCATGGAGGACGAACGCGAGAGGGCGCCGGCCGATAGGGTTGATGACAGGGGTCGGTTAAGAGGGCCGGATCATCGGGGTACTCCGGGGATTTTCGAGGCGGCGCCTCATCGGCGGCGAGCGAGATATCCTCCCCGGCCCGGCACGGGGCACACCCCCGCGGTTTTCGGCCGGGAGGAGATCCGGTGGCGGGTTATTCGGGGGCGGCCGAGCTCCGGGTTTTCGGCTCACGGTTGGACGAGAGGCTCCGGCGGTCGGATGAGACCACCCAGACCTCCGTGTTCCCACTGTGGGAGACAGCACCCGGGAGAGTGTTTTCGTGCCACTGGCGCGTGCTTTACTTGTGGCCGTCAGGGCCATCTGATGAGAGACTGTCCGGTTAGGGGTGGTACAGGCAGTTCAGCTCAGTCTACCGGGTCAGCCGGTGGTTCATCTTCATCCTCGGTATCTATGCGCCCTGCGGGGCGAGGTATGCCGGCATCAGCGGGCCGAGGCAGGGGTCGTGGTGGAGTTTCTGGTTCTAGCGGTCCTTCGAACCGCATTTATGCATTAGCCAGCCGACAGGACCAGGAGGCGTCGCCTAATGTCGTCACAGGTATATTCTTGGTTTTCTCTCGAGATGTGTATGCACCGATTGATCTGGTTCTACATTATCATATATTTCTCCCCTTGTTGCTAATAAAATTGGGATAGAATCGAGTCGATAGAGCCCTTTTGAGGTAGCTACACCGGTAGGGGATTACATTATAGCCGATCAAATTTATAGAGATTGTTCGGTGATTATACGTGGCCGCATTCTGTACTAAGGCCGATTTGGTAGAGTTAGATATGACTGAGTTCGATGTGATTATGGGTATGGATTGGCTAGCTTCTTGTTATGCTAATGTTGATTGTCAAAAGAAGATAGTCCGTTTCCAGTTTCCAGGGGAACCAGTTATAGAATGGGCAGGTAATACAGCATCGCCGAGGGGTAAGTTTATTTCATACCTCAAGGCAAGAAAATGATCAGAAAAGGGTATATTTATCATCTGGTCCGTGTTCATGATTTAGAGGCGAGAGGCACCGACTCTTCGATCGGTCCAGTGGTTAATGAATTCTTAGATGTATTACCAGATGAGCTTCCAAGTCTTCTTCCCGAGCGGGAGGTAGAGTTTGCTATTGATTTGTTGCCCGATACTCAGCCTATCTCTATTCCCCGTACGAATGGCACACAGAATTGAAAGAATTGAAAGAGCGGTGAGAGATTTATTAGAGAAGGTTTTATTAGGCCCGATACATCACCCCAGGGAGCGCCGGTATTATTTGTGAGAAAGAAGGATGGATCGCTACGGATGTGCATTGATTACGGCAATTTGAATAAGGTAACCATCAAGAATAAATATCCCTCCCCGGGATTGATGATTTGTTTGATCGGTTGCGGGGTGCCGGTGTTTCTCGAAGATAGACTGCGGTCGGGCTATCATCGGTACGGGTACGAGAGGCCGATATTCCCAAGACGGCATTCGGGACCCGATATGGGCACTATGAATTCGAGTGATGTCTTTTGGCTGACAAATGCCCCAACAGTATTTATGGACCTGATGAATCGGGTATTCAGACCGTTCTTGGATATGTTTGTGATCGTATTTATCGATGATATTCTGGTTTATTCTCGGTCAGAAGCAGAGCATGCAGACCATTTGAGGACGGTACTTGGCACACTCCGGCACCAGAAATTATATGCTAAATTTTCTAAATGTGAATTCTGGTTATCTTCAGTGGCATTTCTGGGACATATTATTGGGGCTGATGGCGTCCGGGTGGATACCCGGAAGATTGAGGCCGTAAAGAATTGGCCTAGACCTACGACGCCGGCCGAGGTGCGTAGCTTTCGGGATTGGCCGGTTATTACGGGAGATTCGTAGAGAAATTTGCTTCGATTTCGGCGCCTTTGACAAGGCCGACTCGGAAGGGAGCTAAGTTTCGGTGGTCGATGCTTGCGAGCGTAGCTTCCGATTCTTTGAAAGAGAAGTTGACTACGGCTCCGGTCGACTCTTCCGAGGGTCCAGATGGGTATGTGATTTATTGTGATGCCTCTGGTATTGGTTTGGGGTGTGTGTTGATGCAGCACGGCAGGGTGATAGCTTATGCTTCTCGGCAGCTCAGAAAACATGAAAAGAATTATCCTACTCACGATTTGGAGCTAGCCGCGGTTATTCATGCTTTGAAGATGTGGAGACATTATTTATATGGTGTTCACGTTGATATTTATACGGATCATAAGAGCCTCAAGTACATCTTTAAGCGAGAGGAGGAGCTGAACTTGCGGCAGAGGAGGTGGTTAGAGTTGTTAAAAGATTATGATGTTGATATTCTCTACCATCCGGGGAAAGCTAATGTTGTGGCAGATGCACTTAGTCGCAAGTCTATGGGTAGCCTAGCAGACGTGCCATCAGAGAGGAAAGAAATGGTTCGCGATATTCATCGGTTGGCTAGTCTTGGAGTTCGCTTGGCGATTGGAGATGTTGGGGTTTACGGTTCGAGGTATTCTTTGAATCCTCTATTACGAGAAGATATTAAGCGACATCGGTATGAGGATCCTATTCGGCACGGTACGAGAGATGCGGCCCGGCACAGGAGAAGACTCCGTTTGAGATTTCACCTGATGGAGTGTTATTTCACGGGGGTAGATTATGTGTACCTGACGTTGCAGGGTTGCGGCGACGAGGTTATGGGCGAGGCACATTATGCCCGATATTCGTTCACCCGGGGTCGACGAAGATGTACCATGATCTCGGATGCTTATATTGGTGGGATGGTATGAAAAGAGATATAGCGAGTTCGTCGCTCGGTGTCCGAATTGCCGGCGGGTTAAGATTGAGCACCGAAGCCCGGTGGGCTATTGCGGAGATGGAGATACCGACGTGGAAGTGGGAGATCATTAATATGGATTTTATTACGGGTTTACCTCGCACTCCACGGAGGTATGATTCCATTTGGGTCATTGTTGATCGGTACGACGAAATCGGCCCATTTTCTTCCGGTCCGGACTACCTACTCGGTGAGGATTATGCCGGGCTTTATATTCGGGGAGATTGTGCGACTTCATGGAGTTCCTATATCTATTATCTCCGACGGAGGTGCCCGGTTCACGGCTAATTTCGGAGATCCTTTCGGGCGGGATTGGGGACGCGGTGAGTCTCGACAACATTCCATCCCCGGTCGACGGACGGGCCGAGCGCACTATTCGGACATTGGAAGATATGTTGCGGGCTGTGTTATTGATTTCGAGAGGTAGGCGGGATGATCATTTGCCGCTTGTTGAATTTGCTTATAATAACGGCTACCACTCCGGTATTCGGATGGCACCTTATGAGGCATTGTATGGCGAAAGTGTAGGTCACCGATCGGTTGGTTTGATGTTGGGGGGCGAGTTGATTGGCCCGGATGTGGTCCGGCGGGCCGTGGATAAGGTGAAACTTATTCGAGAGAGATTGTTAGCGGCTCGAGTCGACGAGAAATCATATGCGGACAATCGCCGTCGACCTTTGGAGTTTCAGATTGGCGATTGGGTTTTCCTGAAAGTGTCACCTATGAAAGGTGTTATGAGATTCGGCAAGAAAGGAAAGCTCAGTCCTAGATATATTGGACCTTACTAGATTGTTCGTAAAATAGGCAAGGTTGCCTATGAGTTAGATCTGCCAGCTGATTTGGGAGCGGTACACCCGGTATTTCATGTTTCTATGCTTCGTAAATGTATTGGTGACCCTTCCAGAGTATTTCCTGTAGATGATATCCAGGTCACAGAGGAGCTATCTTATGAGGAGCAGCCTATAGCCATATTGGATCGTCAGGAAAGAAAGTTGCGGAACAAAGATGTGGCTTCTGTTAAAGTCTTTGTGGCAGAATAATAACCGAGAGGAAGTGACCTGGGAAGCTGAGGAGCAGATGAAGAAGAAGTATCCTCATTTATTTTCAGAGCCTACAGGTAATCCAATCCTCTATTTGACTATGTTGTTTGATAAATGAATTATTCATCAGTGAATGTATTGTTGTGATAGTTGAAAAGGAAACTCCCCCAATTGTTTGTATGACCCGTAAGGTTAATCTAACATTCGAGGACGAATGTTCTAAAGGGGGAGGATGTTATATCCCGTATTTTTGTACATTGGAACAATCCGGATTAATTATGATAAGTTAAGGACAAAACTATTTCGGGATACAAAGTCGGGATTTTTGACCTTCGATTTTATTTTGAGATATAAGTTGTGCATGAATTTGTTGGTATGGAACAATTAGGAAAATTTGGGACCAAAAGTGATAAAATTGGAAGTTGAAAAGTCATCCATTTTTCCATGGTGGCCGTGTGAGTGTGGTGGTTGGCCCACACACAATTTTGTGTTCAATTTTAATTGGAACAACACATTGGTGTGGGCCAACACTTGTACAACTTCATATAATGTTAAAAGATGACCACTACTTCATTTCATTTCATTTAACACTTAGAAAAAAAAAAGAAGAAGTTGAAGAACTCCACAAGAGGCTCTCGGCCAACCAAGAGAAAATCCAACCCCCATTTCTAGCTCTTCCAAAATTATTCCTTGGTGTAAACCCACTATTTTGAGGTCCCTAAGTAGCGTGGAAGTGTCGTTGGAGCGATCAACCCGCTAGTTTTCATCTTTGGAAACCCTAGCCTATTGTGGAATTGAAGAGAAAAGGTAAGAATTGATTATGTTTTGTATGTTATAAAGGTTGTATGTATGTTGTAGTATGTTAATATGGATGAAAATCATGAAATATGGAATGTTGGAAGTTGAGTTGTGTGTGTGGTTGGCCGTGTGAAATGTGTGTGTGTGTGTGTTGTGTTGTGTTGAAACTATGAATTAATGTCTAGTTAGTATATTATGATCATTGTAAGGTGAAGAACGATTGAGAATTATCCATATGTGTATGTTGGTGTGCTAGCCGAAAATGGGTCACATTATATGACAATGAACGAATGAATATCGCTTAATGTTTTAGTCGTCGTCGTTATGAATTCTATGTTGGAAATGAATGTTTATTGACTCAAATTGATGTTGTGATTGTTGCGGACTGAATTGGAGATTATTGTACATTTAATGTAAATTGTATATTGATGAGAATAGCATTGTTAGAATGTGAATTGTGGATGCAAATCATGATTTGAAAATGAGGAATGGGTTAAGTGAGGTTCTCGGGTTTGGGGCTGAATTCGGCTGGATTGGGGAAAGATTTGGATTATTGGAAATGTTGTATGAATTGCTTAGAATGTCTTTAAATATTGTTGGTATGGGTTCGGGTTAATATTTGAATGTATAAGTATCGACGTTGGCTTGAATGTAAGTCGTCGAATTGAATTTGTGAATGTTGTTGAATGATGGAAAAGAGAGCTATTATTGTTGCATTGCCTTTCGGATTGGTTGTTGATGTTGCTAGGTTGGTTATTGTTGTTGTTGTTGATTGATTTGGCCGAGTTAAATTCTCGGGGTAGCCTATTTACAGGGGAAATGCTGCCCAAATTTCTGTAGAATTAAGGGCAAATTTGGAATTTAATGCCCAAAAAGTCTTTAGCTAATGTTTGGCATTTTATGACTTGTTTATAGATCGTGGGCAGCCCGAATCGTAGGTTGGATTTAGCTTGAGTTTGGATTATATTGGAGAGCGTTTGAGGTATGTAAAGTAACCTTTTTTTTTTTGGCATGCCTTAGTTAAAATAGGCTATGATACGAAGCCTCGAGGAAACTCTATTCTCGCAATCCGAGCATGTCTATGATTCGCATTTGTTCCTTGGTATTCTTGTGTTGATATGACAAAACATTGATCTCTATGACCTTGGAATTTATAAGTTGCAAAAGTTACATGAAAGCTGATTTTTTTTTTAGAGTTTATTCTTAAACGATTCAAAAACTACAAACGCCCATAACTTTCACAGAAAAGCTCGGATTGCTTTGAGATTTTCGTAGGAGATTGTATGATGTTAGAATGAGTATGTTTTTCATAGGCGGGCCCGGCTCGGGTCTACACCCGTCCGTGGGTCCCGCGACGCCCTTTTATGTAATATCGATAACTTTTGAAAGAAAATGTTGTAATTATTGTTTCGATTTCCAATATGACTATTTTACTTATCTTTTGGATTATGACAATGATTTTATGCATATGATTCCTCACTACTCCGTTCGTGCATTACGTTATATCCTTCGCCGAGTCCGGCCGGTTCGTTGTCGTGCGCATTATGATATACTCCGGTGTTATCTTGTGTTTATGGTTCACCGAGTTTCTCGCTCGAGGGCCGGGTTCCACTTATATTTGGTGTTATGCTTTGTGTATGGCGATATGTTGTGTTATGATATGTGACGGGGATACGGAGATTTGAAACTTTACGGTGTTATCTTGTGTTATGGCGCCATCGACGAGCGGGCGACCATATTTCGTGCCCTATGCATGATTCGTATTTTTAAAGTAACATTTTGATATTTTGGAAATGCATTTACTTTACGTACCTCTATTTCGATCATGACTCGTATTTGTATACTACATTTTCTCGCTTTGCATACTCGGTACATATTTAAACCGACCCCCTTTCTTCGGGGTCGCGTTTTTCATGCCCGCAGTACCGACGCACATCTTGGTGATCCACCGTTTAGGACACCTCTTCGCTATTTGGAGTGCTCCCCTTGTTCGGAGCCATATTTTGGTATATATTCGTTCGTTGCATTTTGTATATATTTGTTCGGGGCACGGTGGGGCCCCGTCCCGTCATATGATTACGTTTGTCCGTTTAGAGGTGTGGACATGGTTGTGGGTTATGGCCATTACGTACGGTGTGTGTTTGTATATGTTGTGTTTGGCGATCCCATTCGGTGGCGATTCCTTGTCGGCTTGCATCTGTGTATGTTTTGGGTCGTTGCGCCATTTGATAGCCTTGTCGGCCCGCATATGTATATATGTTGTTTTGTTGGCCCCGTGTGGCCTTTGTTGGTATTTTTCGCGTGCGGGGGTTATTTTGGATAGTCCGTAAAACAAAGGAAACTCGCCCGAAATTTTTTCGAAAATTTTATAAATTTGAAACACAGCCTTGTCGGCTTTTGTTATATACCTGGATGTGTTTGATATTATCTGAGGAAGTGTTTGGGTGCCCAGATCGGGCACTAGTCACGGCCTACGGGGTTGGGTCGTGACAGGCATCCCACACATCCTGGCCCGATGCATCCAGCTGAGGAACTGGGGTAGGTGCTGGAGGCGGTGTATGCGATGTCTCAGGCGACCCCTCACTCTGAATCTCATCTTGGGCTCTCGTGGCTTATCGAGTGCGGCTAGTGGCCTCACCTATGGCTTTCTTGCCTTTCTGGGCAGCTGTAGGTTTCTTGGGAGGCATCGCTGAAATCATAACAATTCATCAGAAAGTGAATGCCTAACACATGGCTCTATCACACAATCTAGGAGAGAAAGAATGACATCATCCTAAATGTCTTGTAGCCTCCTGTTTATAAGTGTGGTAACACGCCCATAAACAAGACTCTACTAGACACGGTCTGTAGACAATCCTAGGACGGAACTGCTCTGATACCACTTCTGTCACGACCCAACCGATGAGCCCTGACGGGAGTCTGACCTCTAACGACCAAACACCCCTATACTCATGTCTGAATCGTTCTAAACATTAAGGGCCCATAAAATGGCTTAAACTAATCTCATAATTAGACGACATCATGAACGCTGAACAATCTGTATATACATAAATATCTTTGAAGGAACAGTGCAAGCCAACTAGGCTGCTACATATCTTTGTACACACAAAAGAATAGAAGCCGACAAGGCTACATCATCTCGACTAATACATACAACGTCTACGGACCTCTCGGAACGAAAGGCAGAAAGGACGGGACAAGGCCCCGTCATACCCATATGCATACACATCTCAAAAGGGGCATACCAAAGCGGCGATCGTAGCTCCGAATCGAATGGAGCGTACCGACCACTGCTAGATCTAGAGGTCCTACTGAGCCGGACCACCTATCTGTCTCCCTGTACCTGCGGGCATGAACGCAGCCCCCCGAGCAATGGAGAGTCAGTACGGATAATGTACTAAGCATGTACAGCATAAGAGCAATATCATATATATATATACACATGGAAAATCATGGATAAGATCTGAACTCATAAGCTGAAATGACTAACTGCATGTACTTGTATGAACTAATATCTGCATGTATCTGCATAAATCTGTATATCTAACAATACCTCTGTGGGCGCACAATATGCATGCTCATGCCTATCAATGAAGGTCATACATCTGTATATAGGTGCGTATATAACGCCTGATATATGCGCGTATATAATGCCTGTCTCTTTTCTCATATCATATCGGCCTCTCTGCGGCCATCATCATATACATTGCTGCGATACTTGCAGCCTGATTCTCATATCGTCATCATAGTGCACCAGCTGATCAGGTGGTAATGCGTATATAACGCCTACTCCTTTCCATACCCTATGTACGTATAATACTTGTGTATATAACGCCTTCTGGTCACGGGACAACATATATATATATATGAATGAATGTAATGCATGAATAACTGTATACATAAAACTGGACCCATGAACAAAAGGAATAATCATAACGGGGCTCATGAATGTCAAAAACTGAAACACTTCTAATGCTTCTAAGAGTAGAGTAATATGGACACACTTACTCGCTTATTGGATCATATCATAGGATCATGCCAAAAGAAGGAAAGAATAGCCTTAACATACCTCGGCGTATATCAAATCGACCAACTCCTACTTCTCGACTTGTAAATCTACAATTAAGATAACATATACCTTCATTAGACTAGGTACTTCACTTGCTAACCTCCTTTAGATGCATAGAAAGCTTAACGAATCATGGACAACATTTCTCCCATAAGCTTAACAACTCTTCAACTTCTCATTCACTTTAATACCAGCCATAACAACAATAACAACACTTATATATCAAAATATATTCAAATCCATCCCCAATCATCTCTTAAAACTATCCTAAGTCACTATTTTTCTTTCATCAACTTACCATTTTCACAACTACCCCCTCTTTACTTAGAATCACTAAAACCCTTTATATTCAACTTAAATACAAAGGTAAAAATCATTTACATACCTTGAGGGGTTAAGAATCCCAAGAATCACTTCAACTTCAATTCCCTAAACTTTACAACTTGAAGAAACCCTAGAAGCAACATTTCTTCTTCACCATCTCGGGTTTACGGGGTCCGGGTCTTGTCAAATCCTCACTAATATGATATAAAATATTGGGAGAGAATATATTAGGGTTTTTTAACTTTTTGGAAAGAGGAAAATATGAAATGAAGTCGTGACCCACATATTTATACTTGGATGCCAAAAAAGCTACAGCGGTCCGGTTCGACGAGCGGGTCGACGGCCCGTCGACATGTCGACGGTCCGTCGACTTGCCCGTCGACCTGAGCCTGCAAATGTGGCAACCTTGAATCCATCCATCCCGTTTTACTTTTAGGCGTATTCATCATTCGCTATCTACATGACATGACATGACATTTACTAACTTGTCCTTGTATCCGCATTTCTGTCCCATATTTCTTAGAGTGCCTTACTCGATTCCCTTGTTAGCTATTAGACTAATTGTAGATAAAAAAAAATATCCAATTCCTCATGGTTACCATGCCTCATAAATTCTGATTACTTATTGCTTAATCATTCTTTCCTTTATAATTCAACACATACTTCCTCCTTTATATGTCTTAATTGCTTTCTTCTCGTTCATCTCCTTTTTCTTCCCCAAGCTTCTTGTTATCGGATTTTCCTCTCTTCCTTGCTTCTTTAAATCTAGCCTTCAAGGTTTTTGTACTGTTGTTGAGTCAAATTATGTATCCCTTCTTTTCCCTTAACACTTTTTCCATACCATTCGTAGTAATCTTCCCTCGCATATCTTATTTCATTCGGGATTCATAGTGACGTTTTTCTTTATTCGACGTCTTAAAGCGTCATAAGAGTTTCATATTATTCTCTTCCTCGGTTCCCTATTCGTATAAGCACACGAGGTCCTTTCTCTCTCTTGTCAAAAGAAACATATTCATACTTCTTAGCAACCCTTATTCACCCCTTCCTTATTTGAGGTCGTCTCTCAACGTTTATACTGAGGACTTGTCATCAACTTCTCTTCCTATACTTGCTACTAAGTCATTTTCTGTTATATCCCGTATTTTGTACGTCGGGATAATCCGAGTTAACCATGATAAGTTAGGGACAAGACCATTCCAAGATACGAAGTCGAGACTTTTAATCAAAATTTTGTTTTAAGACATAAGTTGCTTGTGATTTGGTTGGTATGGAATATTAAGAAAAAGTTGGGGGTTAAAAGTCATTTATGGAAAGTATTTGTTTCATGAAAAAGGAAAAAAAAAAAGAAAAAATAGGGGGCCATGTGGCCGGCCACCTTGGTGTGGGCCATGGCCACATGGAAGTTTAATATATGAGCACAAAGATGACCAAGTTAATTATTTTCATCATCTTCCAACCTTAGAAGAATCAAGAAACTTGGAGAGAAACAACCAAGCAACCATTCGGCCACGGAAATGGCAAAGTGAAGACCAAAAATAGCCATCAAAAAAATTATTTTCTTCTAGTTTCTCTACTAATTGGAGGGTCCTCTACAACGTGGAGTAGTTGTTAGAACAAGCAAAACACTCGTTCTTGCAAGAACAAGTTCTAGCCGAGTGGAAGAATTGGGTGAAGAAGGTATGGTTCAATCTTTTCATTTATATGTTATGCATGGTTTGTGGATGTTGTAGTATGTAGAAATGAATGAAAATCATGAAAACATGGATGTTGGGGTGTAGCCGTGGGTGTGTGTGTGTAGCCGTGTATATGTTGTAATGTGTAGGAGTGATAAATTAATTGTATTTAGCACGTTTGCATGTTGTTGTAGTGGGTAGAAATGGATGGAAATCATGGAAGTTGTGTGTGTGGGTGTTATGGCCGAAAATAGGTTGCCTAGTATGGCAAGGAATGAACAAATTTTACGTGGTATTTTGGTTGTTGTTGTTATGGATTTTATGATAATAATGAAAGCTTAATGAATCAAGTTGAAGTTGTAATGGTTATGGGCTGATTTGGAAGTTAATGTGATTCTTATGTAGATTTTATATTTATGATAATGACATTGTTAACGTGTAGATTGTTGGTGTAGTTCATCAGTTTTGGAAGGAAGAAATATGTTAGTGTTGGTTATGTTGAGTTGGGGAGATTTCGGGTAAGGTGGTGGTGTGGTTGGATTGTTGGAAACATTGTGTTATACCCCGCATTTTTAGAGCATGAGCGTGACACGTGCTTCCTCAAGAAAAATTGACAATCATGTTGTTGCTACATAATTTAAACTCACGTTGATAGTGTTGTATCTCGTATTTTCGTACGTCGGATTATTTGCGAGCGAGGTGGGGCCCACACATCGAGATTTTTTTTGGGACATGTGACAAGTTATATGAAGCACACATGTAAAGTTGAACACAACTCAAGAAGGACCCTTGAGCCGAATCAAAGTGGAAGTCCTCCAAACGAATATTTTTAAGAAAACGTTTTCGGGTGACCTGACTTCGAGAGGCAAAAACGATATAATAAGTTTGGAATTTGGAAAAATACCAAGAAATATAAGTTGTAGATAAGTGAATTAGCTTTCCAACCATAGGTCGTGGGTTCCCAGGTGACATCGGTACAAGGAGATATGTACGTTTTAAGACTGAAAGGTCAGTGGGCTAGGCCCAACTCGGGCCCAACCGGGTTAGGCCCATGACCCATGTTATATAAGTGATATTTCAGGCCTTCCCTCCTCATTTTAAGATCTGAAACAACCAGAAAATTCTGGAGAGAGATAGATAAAAAGCCTTGGAGAAGAAAAACCAATTTTGACCAAAATCCGAGCCCCGAATTCGAAGCCCATGAAGAGAAAAGTGTCGAACGTCGCGTTGTCTTCAATTTGAGCTAAAAATCAACCAAGGAGGAGAGTGACAACGTGGTGGCTGCCTACTTAAGGTAATATGAAGGCTCCTTTTCATTGTTAACAAGTTTATTTAAAGATTTAACGGATTAGAACGGAAGAAATAGCGATATAAATTCGTTTGTCGGTGTTGATGTGGTAGCCGTATAGGGGGCTGTTTTGGTGGGGTATGATGAGCTAATTTTATTTAGTATTTTGGTTGTTGTGTTGTGGATTCTATGATGTTAAATGAAGATTTAATGGTTTAAATTGAAGTGGAAATTGTTTGGGGATTATTGAAGAAGTTAAGGTGATGTTAGTATGATTTCTTATATTTGCATGAATGATATTGTTAATGTGTGGTTGTTATATTTCATGAATTTGGAAGAAAAGGAAATGTATTGTTATTGGTTTTATTGGAGTTGGAAAATGTTGGATGGATTAGTATGTTGATTGAATCGTTTTGAAAGTCATGTGAATTGAATAGAATTGAATGTTGAAGTGTTGCTAGAATAATTATTGGTATTGTTGATAGTTTGGCCGGGTTGAATTCCCGGATTGTTGTTAATGGATGAATTGGGCCGAGCCATATTCTCGGGACGGTGTAGTTACGGGGGAGATCTTTGCCGAAATTTCGGCGAGATTATAAGTAAATGTATTTGAAGGGTTAAGAGAGGCACATGATAATGAATCTAATGGTTGCGTCAATTTTCTTGAATGTAGAATAGCGGTAGCGAGCTTGGACGATTAAGCGTAGCTAGTTGGTCGTGAGACAGGTATGTTAAGGCTCGTCCTTTTTCTTTCTATGGCATGAATCATACGTTGCGATTTTATAAATGTTCCCATAACGTCCTTATTTTCAAAAGTTAGAGGTTATGATTCCAAAGCATGATTTTCCATCCTAAGAGTTTATGAATGTTTTCCAAAATGTCCATTTTTCTCCAAAATCCAAGTTTTAAGATTCTTGAAAGTTTTATGGTTGAAGCAACGACTATAATTTTATGATGACAATAATGATGCTAGACATGAGAAAATGACTAGAACGAATATGTCAAGGATATGTTCGTACGAAGTGAATACGACGATATGAAATGTTAAGCTATTTTGGATAATGACTATTTTAAAGGTTTCAAAGTATATGAAATGATATGTCATGACCATTTTGTTTTATGTTTTCCCGTGATGTCATCCTTGATTGATAGTCTCGCCTTATAATTGTTCCTTCAAGGTGAGGCGGGCGATCCCGATTATTCCATAATGTAATCGGAGGTTACCGACCTTACGTCACTCCGATAGAGTTGTAGTTTTCACTTGGGCTCTCATGCATGCTTTATGTTTACACATGATTTATTTTATGACACCGTGCCGTCCAACGGGCGGCCGGGCAGACACACCCTTTGCAGTGGGCAGATTACACCCCGGACGCGGGAGGCCTGGACGCGGGCTTATACACCGTTCCTATATGGACGGGCAGTTATACACCGATCCTACGTGGTCGGGCAGTTTACTTACAGATATTTACATATTTTTTTTAAAAGCTAGCATGCATGGCATCCGCCCCAAGGGGCATTCAGATGACAAATTACTCCTTTATTCCATGGTCTGCTCAGAAAGCGTTACACCGTACCTATATGGTCGGGCAGTAGTCCACCGCACCTATATGGTCGGGCGTTATACACCGCACCTACACGGTCGGGCGGTTTACTTGCGTATCTATATAGTACTCTAAAAGGTAAAGTTAACGTGCATAATATATGTCATGGTAGACAAACGAGATACGAGTTATACCACTCTCTTATGTTGTGTTTTATGTTCTCTATTATGGTTTCGTGATATTATTCATGCCTTACATACTCGTACATTACTCGTACGACGCCCCTTTTGTGGGCGCTGCGTTTCATGCCGCGCGGTACACTCGGACAAGTAAGAGCTATTGCGAGAAGATGTTCCGGCGGAGTTGGTAGGCTCCATTTGTGCAGGAGGCTTTGCCGAGTCGGATTATATGTCTTTGTGCGGTTTGTTCGAAGTTAGAGACTTTGCGAGACGAGTCGTGGGTCTAGTGTGTCGTTTTGAAAATGGGTCCATTAGCTAATATATTTTTATTACATTATGTTACGAGTCTTTATGCTTTACGGATTGTGTTTAATTGGAAACGTCAAAAAGAAATTTTGAAAATTTTACTATGTATTTTATTTTTATTTAATTTAAAATCCAAAGAGAATATGTGTGTGATAGGAGTCGGCGGGTTCGCTCGGCTCCGAATATGGGGTCGGGTGCCCATCACACCCTAGTAAGATCGGGGTGTGACAAAGTGGTATCGAGTAGGTCGGTCTAGGGTTGTACGCAAAGTCGTGTCCGGTAGAGTCCTGTTTATGGGTGTGAAGCCGGCCACATTTATAAACGGGAGGTGAGGCATCTAGGGATTGTTGACCTTCTTTTTGTCCTATGATCGTGCGATAGAGCCAAGTCCTAGGAAAATGGAATCTCTATACGGGTTTTACCTATGACGGAAGAAAGTGAGAAGCGGTACGGAAAGTTACGGGGACGAGTATTGATGTTCTGTTACATTGCCGAACATTTGGAGGCTCGTATGGCCGAGATGTGTCGTATACATATGTAAGCCTGCAAGGTATTGTAATATTTGTGTGCGATTTGAATAGTGAGAATGATAAAGGAGGCCCTACTAGAATGGATACGTCTAAGAGAAAGAAGCGCGGAAAGGAAATACGATAAACGCAATAAGCGAGATGCGACGTTTCGGAAAGGTTATGGATTTGGCATGGCGATGAAGGTGCGATCACTACCCTCGGGAATGCGGAGGCCCGGGACGGAAATAGTCGTACACACAAGTGGGAGGTGAACATTGGGAACCGAAAAGGGTAAAACGATAATTGTAAAAAAAGGACGTGTTACGAAAATGTCCGGAATCGGTAAGGCTTTAATTTGCTCTAGATCGGTAATAAAGGTCATGTGAGAAAGCGGACGCGAAATATCAGTGTTAAGGCACCGGATTCCACCAAAGTTTCGAGGTTAAGCGTGCTCGGTGGGAGCAATTTCGGGATGGGTGACCCGCGGGAAGTATACAAGAAATTTAACATATTCGGACATAAGAAACAAATGAGAAGTTAGGGTAGCCTAAGGGAAAGCGGAGCATGTGGGATGGTTGGAGACCATAAGAAGATGCATAGGACGAGCGGACATGCTCGGTGAAGAGACAGGAAGTGCATCACAGCCCTAGAAATAGGATAGGCTTGAACAGTGTTTGGAAGTATTTTGTGGGTTAGTTGATAGTAATTATATATATATATATATATATATATGAAGGTGTAGGATATCCCAGATATGATTGTATCGGTGGACATGTGAGTCCCAGCAATCGAAGCTACGGTAAGGAAGGCATTAGTCAAGTAAGGGAATCGAAGCCCAAGTGACGGCGAAAGTGGACGGTATAAGTGCTACAAGGAAATTTGTCATTATTTTGTTATGGACTAAGGTGGAGGGTCTAATATGGTGATAGTTGGGAAGGAAAGAGAGTGTGTTAGATGGAAAAAAAGAGAACAAAGTGTCGGAAGAAGGCGAAAGGTAAGAAACCTCGGTAAAGGAGCTCCCGAGAGAAATTACCGGCAAAGCGCGAGACTATTTGGGTAAGGACTCAAAGTAGACATGTGAAAAGGAATAGAAAGTGATAAAAGGAAACGGGGAGAGAAATGTATGGAATTTGAAGACCGATTTTGATAAGTGAGGCGGAAAGAATAGTGACTAAGTGGCAAGGGAATGTGAAGTAAGAAAAAGAGTGATTAAGCTTAGCGACGATATAATAAGACTTTGGCCTTGAAAGATATATGAAGAAATAGCTAGTATGGTTGCCTCGGGCATGGAAAGAGAAGGGCGAGATCTATGTGTTAGAAAGGAATAGTTCACGAGCTTTAGGACCCATATGAAGAAATAGCAAGAAAAAGAAGGTACTCGAAGGTGGTTAGCATATAAGGAGCCCCAAAAATGGGGGGAGACCATATTATATTAGACCTAAAAAGGAACCGCAGCACTATCAAGTGTCAGAAAAAGAAACCTATTAGCTTGGAATCAGAGTTCAAAGTATGTCGGCATGTCGCCAGGATACTTGGAAAAAAAAAAGGGAGAAACGAAGTAACAATGAGTGTACCAAGAGACGGATATGAGAGTAAGGAAGTAGCCTATAGCCGATCGTTAAGTAAAGATTGCGTACCAAGACATGGCTTTCGTTAAGGTGCGGTGACGAACAATAACAGGAAAGAAATGACCTGGAAAGGACAGGGATAACAAGTTGGTATGGCGAAGTAGGAAAACCTATGACATGGAGCAAGGACTCATGAAAAGGTCAAGGAGTTCGATTATAAGACAAAAGGATGAGGAACGGGCATAAAGAAAAGAGCGGCTAAACAAAGGAACCCTCCGGAGGATTATGACGCCCATAAGGTCGGTTGAACATTCGAGGACGAATGTTCTAAAGAGGGAGGATGTTATACCCCGCATTTTTAGAGCATGAGCGTGACACGTGCTTCCTCAAGAAAAATTGACAATCATGTTGTTGCTACATAATTTAAACTCACGTTGATAGTGTTGTATCTCGTATTTTCGTACGTCGGATTATTTGCGAGCCGAGGTGGGGCCCACACATCGAGATTTTTTTTGGGACATGTGACAAGTTATATGAAGCACACATGTAAAGTTGAACACAACTCAAGAAGGACCCTTGAGCCGAATCAAAGTGGAAGTCCTCCAAACGAATATTTTTAAGAAAACGTTTTCGGGTGACCTGACTTCGAGAGGCACAAACAATATAATAAGTTTGGAATTTGGAAAAATACCAAGAAATATAAGTTGTAGATAAGTGAATTAGCTTTCCAACCATAGGTCGTGGGTTCCCAGGTGACGTCGGTACAAGGAGATATGTACGTTTTAAGACTGAAAGGTCAGTGGGCTAGGCCCAACTCGGGCCCAACCGGGTTAGGCCCATGACCCATGTTATATAAGTGATATTTCAGGCCTTCCCTCCTCATTTTAAGATCTGAAACAACCAGAAAATTCTGGAGAGAGATAGATAAAAAGCCTTGGAGAAGAAAAACCAATTTTGACCAAAATTCGAGCCCCGAATTCCGAAGCCCATGAAGAGAAAAGTGTCGAACGTCGCGTTGTCTTCAATTTGAGCTAAAAATCAACCAAGGAGGAGAGTGACAACGTGGTGGCTGCCTACTTAAGGTAATATGAAGGCTTTTTTTCATTGTTAACAAGTTTATTTAAAGATTTAACGGATTAGAACGGAAGAAATAGCGATATAAATTCGTTTGTCGGTGTTGATGTGGTAGCCGTATAGGGGGCTGTTTTGGTGGGGTATGATGAGCTAATTTTATTTAGTATTTTGGTTGTTGTGTTGTGGATTCTATGATGTTAAATGAAGATTTAATGGTTTAAATTGAAGTGGAAATTGTTTGGGGATTATTGAAGAAGTTAAGGTGATGTTAGTATGATTTCTTATATTTGCATGAATGATATTGTTAATGTGTGGTTGTTATATTTCATGAATTTGGAAGAAAAGGAAATGTATTGTTATTGGTTTTATTGGAGTTGGAAAATGTTGGATGGATTAGTATGTTGATTGAATCGTTTTGAAAGTCATGTGAATTGAATAGAATTGAATGTTGAATGTTGAAGTGTTGCTAGAATAATTATTGGTATTGTTGATAGTTTGGCCGGGTTGAATTCCGGATTGTTGTTAATGGATGAATTGGGCCGAGCCATATTCTCGGGACGGTGTAGTTACGGGGGGAGATCTTTGCCGAAATTTCGGCAGATTATAAGTAAATGTATTTGAAGGGTTAAGAGAGGCACATGATAATGAATCTAATGGTTGCGTCAATTTTCTTGAATGTAGAATAGCGGTAGCGAGCTTGGACGATTAAGCGTAGCTAGTTGGTCGTGAGACAGGTATGTTAAGGCTCGTCCTTTTTCTTTCTATGGGATGAATCATACGTTGCGATTTTATAAATGTTCCCATAACGTCCTTATTTTCAAAAGTTAGAGGTTATGATTCCAAAGCATGATTTTCCATCCTAAGAGTTTATGAATGTTTTCCAAAATGTCCATTTTTCTCCAAAATCCAAGTTTTAAGATTCTTGAAAGTTTTATGGTTGAAGCAACGACTATAATTTTATGATGACAATAATGATGCTAAACATGAGAAAATGACTAGAACGAATATGTCAAGGATATGTTCGTACCGTGAATACGACGATATGAAATGTTAAGCTATTTTGGATAATGACTATTTTAAAGGTTTCAAAGTATATGAAATGATATGTCATGACCCTGTTTTATGTTTTCCCGTGATGTCATCCTTGATTGATAGTCTCGCCTTATAATTGTTCCTTCAAGGTGAGGCAGGGCGATCCTGATTATTCCATAATGTAATCGGAGGTTACCGACCTTACGTCACTCCGATAGAGTTGTAGTTTTCACTTGGGCTCTCATGCATGCTTTATGTTTACACATGATTTATTTTATGACACCGTGCCGTCCAACGGGCGGCCGGGCGGTACACACCACTGCGGGGGCAGATTACGCCCGGACGCGGGAGGCACCGGACGCGGGCTTATACACCGTTCCTATATGGACGGGCGTTATACACCGATCCTACGTGGTCGGGCGGTTTACTTACGGATATTTACATATTTTTTTTTTAAAAGCTAGCATGCATGGCATCCGCCCCAAGGGGCATTCAGATGACAGATCACTTCTTTATTCCATGGTCTGCTCAGAAAGCGTCACACCGTACCTATATGGTCGGGCAGTAGTCCACCGCACCTATATGGTCGGGCAGTTGTACACCGCACCTACACGGTCGGGCAGTTTACTTGCAGTATCTATATAGTACTCTAAAAGGTAAAGTTAACGTGCACAATATCTATCATGACAGACAGACAGAGTTACAGGTTATACCACTCTCTTATGTTGTGTTTTATGTTCTCTATTATGGTTTCGTGATATTACTCATGCCTTACATACTCAGTACAATACTCGTACTGACGCCCCTTTTTGTGGGCGCTGCGTTTCATGCCGCGCAGGTTACTCGACAAGTAAGAGCTATTGCGAGAAGATGTTCCGGCGGAGTTGGTAGACTCCATTTGTACCTGGAGTGCTGCCGAGTCAGGTTATATGTCTTTGTGCAGTTGTTCGAAGTTAGAGACTTTGCAGACAGAGTCGTGGGTCTAGTGTGTCAGTTTTGAAAATGGTTCCACCAGCCGATGCATTTTTATCATACATTATGTTACAGAGCCCTTATGTTTACAGATTGTGTTTAATTGGAAACGACAAAAGTTTTTCAAAGTTTTACTATGTATTTTATTTTTGTTTAATCTAAAAGTCCAAAGAAAGTATGCGTGTGATAGGAGTCAGCGGGTTCGCTCGGCTCCGAATATGGGGTCGGGTGCCCATCACACCCTAGTAAGATCGGGGTGTGACACATTGTGTGAATTGTTTAAAGTGTTCTTGAATATTGTTTGAATGGTTTCGGATTAGTAATTGAACGTATGAGCATGAATATTGGTTTGAATGTAAGTGGTTGAATTGAATATAATGAATATTGTTGAATTATGTAGTAAACGGTTGCTAATGTTAGAATACGTTTAGAATTGATTATTGATGTTACTAGTATGTTGTTGGTATGGTTGTTGATGAATTTGGCCGAGTTGAATTCTCGGGGTGTTGCATTTACAGGGGAAATGCTGCCCAAATTTCCGTAAAATTAAGTATTAGTTTGGAATTGAACTCTTAAGTGCCGTTAGCTAATGTTTGGCATTTAATGACGCATTGTAGATCTTGGGAAGTCCACGACGTAAGTTTGGATTAGCTTGGAGAGCGGACAAGGTATGTAAAGCTCACCCTTTCTTTCTTTGGAATGTCTTAGATGTAAGGGAAGAATCATATGAGCCTCGTGGTAATTTTATTCTTACGATCCGAGCGTGTTTACGACTTTTATTCACCTCTTGATGTTAACCTTTTTAATGTAGTCATGTCATGATCCTTGCGTCCTTTGTATGATTGAATTTTAAATGTTACATAAGGAATTTTGTTCTTAAAAGGATTCCGAAACTACGAACGACCGTAACTTTCACAAAAGGGCTCGGATCGCCTCGATATGCTCGTAGAAGGTTCCGTAGTGTATGATGACTCTAACTTCCATAGGTGGGCTCGGATTGGTTTGATACTTGTCCGTGGGCCCCCGAGACGTTCCTTTGTATAGTTCTAATGGGTTGTTGGAAAGAACCTAATATGCTTAGTATTCCGACCCCCGAGTGTGATTATTTATTTATTTACCGAGTCTGAAATGAAGATTGTTATGCATATGATTCCGACACGTGGCCATGATTTCTAAAGTCCGGTTTGATATGTTCCGCGGGATGTCCGAAAGGTACTTGCTATAACCATTGTCCCGATTTTCGAATGATAGCTCGTTTACTTTGTTTCATCGAGTCTTCGAAATGATTTATGTGCATATGGTTTCTCACTACTCTGCTCGTGCATGCCTCAATGCATCTTTCACCGAGTCCCGGGCCGGGTACGTATTCGTGCACAGTTTCACTGCATTATTCACCGAGTCCCTCACTAGAGGGCCGGGTACGGTATATATATTTATATGATGATATGATGATGTGATGATATGGGGGTTGCGGCCAGGATGGCATCTGATGATTCTATTCACCGAGTCCCTCACTAGAGGGCCGGGTACGGTATATATATATATATATGATTATATGATTACCATACATGATGATTATATGATTTCATTCACCGAGTCCCTCACTGGAGTGCCGGGTACGCTATATGTATATAATGATTTGATGATATGATATTGATACGAATGATACATGATTTAAAGGCAAGTTTCTGATTTTCTGATTACTATACTTATTTCGGTAAATTTCAGTTCGGTTATGATTCTATCTATTGTGTTTCGTGCTTTACATGCTCAGTACATATTAAACCGACCCCCTCTCTTCGGGGGCTGCGTTTCATGCCGCGCAGGTGCAGATACTTGTTTGGGTGAGCCGCCAGCTTAGGATCCCTACTCAGCGGTTTTGGAGTGCTCCTTTGTTTTGGAGCCTACACTTTGGTACAGATTCTTTTATTGTATATATGTATATGTCTATTCAGGGGTACGGCGGGGCCCTGTCCCGTCATATGATTCTGTATTACTCTTAGAGGCCTGTAGACATAAAAGTGGGTTGTGGGTAGCTTTGTTCGGTTGTGTTTGTATACACACGTATATCCTCGGTACGTATATATGATATATGTATATATATGTGTGCGCGATGTCGTGCCTTGCTCTACGTATAAGTTCCTATTATATTTGCTATGATTTGATTATAGTTGATAGGTGGGTACGAGTGCCCAGCTCGGGCACTAGTCACGGCCTACGGGGCTGGGTCGTGACAAAAGTGGTATCAGAGCGGTTCGTCCTCGGAATGTCTACGAGCCGTGTCTAGTAGAGTCTGTTTATTGGTGTGTCGTGCACCACATCTATAAACAGGAGGCTACAGGACATTTAGGATGTTATCTTTCCCTCTGATCTTAGTTCGTGCGGTAGAGCTGCGTTATCAGGATGACTCCTCCCTAACGAATTGTTGTGTTTTCAGCGATGCCTCCGAGAAAGGCGACAGCTGCCCAGAAGGGCAAGTCTACGGCAGCGGGAGAGACCAGTCAGGCCCAGCGAGTTACTAGGGCCCGTGCGAGCTCGTACCGAGATTGTGCCCCCGACGGCGGGATTACCAGCTACACCGCCATTGTCGGAGGGACTTGGGAGCGACGAGCGCTACGGGTCGGGGCGGCTCCACCGCCGGCTCACGAGATTCGAGTGCCGAGCCTCCGGCTCCTGCCCGGGGGCGGAGGATAGGACTATGAGAGACGCAGTTCAGCTGCTCACTAGATTGGTGGCGGGGCAGGTTCACGGACATGGATTAGGAGATGATCATGCAGACAGACGTGACAGTCAGAGGGCCCGCTATTTCTTGACCTGTAATCCGCCAGAGTTTTTCGGGTCAAAGCCCGAGGAGGACCCCCAGGAGTTCATCAGACAGATGCAGCGTACGTTACGGTTGATTAAGGCTTCTGAGACTAAGTCTGTCGAGTTTGCGTCGTATCGGTTGTATGATGTAGGCGCTAGCGGTACGAGTCGGGAGTTGTCGAGGGGCGAGAGTGCTCCTCCGGCCGGTGTGGACCGAGTTTACGGAGGCCTTTCTTGGCCATTTTCTACCTCCGAGACGAGGCGAGCCGGGGTTCACGAATTCTTACATTTGAGCGGGGGCGGCGAGAGTGTCGGGAGTATAGCCTCGAGTTTGATTCTTTGGCTAGGTACGCGCCTAATATTGTGGGCGACATGGGCGACGAGTGCACCAGTATGTGATGGGGCTGGATAGCTATTTGATCGATAGCTGTATGGCGATGGCTTCTCGGCCGGTATGGATATTGCACGGGTACAGGCGTATGCCCGGGGTATGGAGGAGCGACATAGGGGGCGTCGGCCGGCGGAGACTATGACGGGGCCGCCCCAAGAGGGCTAGATCGGTTGGGTGATATGCCCGGGGAGTCTCGAGGCGGGCGGCCTCGGCGGCGGTATGGTAGATATCCTTCTCGGCCACCCCAGTACACCTCCACGGTTCGCGGATAGGAGGCCGACTGGTACAGGGTATTCAGGAGCTGGTCAGAGCTCCAGAGCTTCAGGGCCGCAGGTGGACAGAGGTTCCGATCAGACGAGGCCACCATTGCCTCGGTGCTCTCATTGTGGTAGGCCTCATTTTGGGGAATACCGTCTCGGCACTGGTGCTTGTTTTTCTTATGGCCGTCAAGGCCATATTATGAGGGAGTGTCCGTACAGGGATGGCCCAGGTGGTGTAGCTCAGCCTACCGGATCGGGTGCTGGTTCGTCATGTTCAGTGGCTATGCACCCTACGGGGCAGGGTATGCCGGCACCGAGCCGTGGTAGAGGCTGCGGCGGAGCCTCCAGTTTCAGCGGTCCTTCGAACCGCATATATGCTTTGGCGAGTAGACAGGATCCGGAGGCGGCACCGAATGCGGATACAGGTATATGAACCTTTTATTGTAACATTTTATGTATGTGTACTTACTGTATGAATGTTATTTAATAGCTGCACCCATGGGCGGAAAGTGAATGTTAAGGATTAAAAAGGGCTAGAATAATAATTGTGACGTCAGAAACGTAAGAAACCCTTTCTAGTTCGGAGGGGAGCGTGTTACGAAAACGTTTCAAAATCCGTTAAGACTTTAATTTGTCCCAAATTATGTGATGAAAGTCATGCGGTGAGGTGGACGCGATTATACTAGCGTTAGAGCATCGTATTTCACCGGAGTTCCGGGGTTAAGCATGCTGGAGTGGGAGAAATTTTAGGATGGGTGACCCCCCTGGGAAGTTTCTGAAAGTCTTACAACTTCAGATGTAAGAAGTAAATAGGAAGCTAGAGTAGTCTAAAGGGAGTTAGAATATACAGAGTAGGCGGAAATCTTAGGAGGTCACGTAGGCCGAAGCGGACTAGATTGGGGAAAGAAAGAAGAGGCGTCACGGTTCTAAAATTAGGGTGAGTTTGAATGGCGTTTGAGGATATTTTGTAAATAAGATGATGGCAATTTTGTCCATATAAGTATGTACATGATATCCCGTATATGGCTATGTCAGAGGATATGGGTGCCCGGCAATCAACGTGACGGTGCATGGAAGGCATTAATCGGACAGGGTAACGAAGCTTGAATGAAAAGAAAAATAAATGGCCTAAATGTCACAAGGCAAGCTGATGCTGTTTCCACTACAGGTTAAGCTTGAAAAGCATTCACACAATGATATTCGGAAAAGAAAGAAAGTGAGTAGAAGGACGGCAAAGGGGGCAGAATGTTGGAATAAAAGTGCCGCCTAACTGAGAGTGGGAAAAATACAGACATAGGGAAGAATATAATCGGGTAATAGCATAAGTACACCCCTAAAGGGGGGAAGCGGGTGCGAGAGGTGTAAGTGCTAGATAGAGACAATCAATACCACAACGTATTTGATACGGATACCCGGCTGAAGGTAAGATTCCTCGCCGAGACAAGTTAGTAAGACCCAAGCCAGAAAAAGAGGTAAAAGCTAGGGTGGTAAGTGAGATAGTACTGTGGATTAATTGTAGAGGTATCGGGTGATATGACACTGAGGAGCAGAAGCCTAGAAGAAAATATGACAAGAGAACGACGACGAGTAACTTACAGGGATGCTGTGAAAGGTAACATTACGGTGTTGGATTAGAGACAAAAATTTGAGCAATAGGGTTATTCGTTAATGGCACTGCGACCAATGAGTTGTAAGGTGGAAAAATAGAAAACTTCCTATAGTTAGAGGTGAAAACGTTAGAGGAATGAATAAAGGAAGGGAAAGGAGTAGGACAGGATAGGCCATAAGCGAATGTTAGGACAGAAGAAATATGTGGAGTAGAGTGAACTAGGAGAAGGAAAGCCGTGACTAAGATCGAGTATATGTCATACGAATGGTATAAGAGTAGCTATGTTACCCATAAATATTTATGCGATAGGGATAAGACCAAGTGAATATCTAATGAGAAAAGTTGGGATTCGGTAATAATAATACGGTGATAATAGTTTGGGTACATTAAGGAATGATGTAGAAGTGATTTAAGTTAAATTACCGAGACAGAACTAGTACGAAAGACAAACGGGACATGATTATGGTGGGGCCAAGGATCTATTCCGATACCAGTTCTAAAATAAGAGAGGCGGAGGTTAGTAAAATATAAGAATTAGTGAAGCCGCGCTAAGGCACCTTTTTGGGAAAATCTGGGCACCTCCGCTTATTCTTGTAGAGATTGCAACGTAAGATGTGACAGGGGAGTCAGGCGCAAAAATCTAAGCGAAAGGACAATAGAAGAGTTAGAATTAAAGATAAAGAAAGGATATGAGACAATGTGCCTAAAATGTTACGAGCTGAGTAATAGAGGGTGAATTTATGTGTCAAACCCTTCAGAATCATATCAGCTGATGGTAATATATCACTGGACGGCTATTAGCAGCTCAGAGATGAAGAAAATCATATGACGACCAACGGCATCGACATTTAGAATCCTAGATCGGCGAGTGGGCCTACTCGAAAAGATCCCTCCTGCAAGGTAAAATGAGAATCGACAAGAAGGAGAAATTTAACCCGAGATGTACTGGGTCTTATTACGTGTTCGCAAGGCAAGAAGGGTGTGTATTAAAGACGTGGATGTCACACCCCAAATCTTGATCAGGGTGTGATGGGCACCCGACCCCGTAACCGGAGCCGAGCGAACCCGCTGACTCCTACTACGTACTCAATTTTTTTTTTTTCAAAACCTCTAAGACAAGTAAACATAAATAGTTTATTAAAATATCCTTTTGTCGCTCTTAAATCAAATAAAACATGTAACTGTATATAACTCGTATCATAATACAAACTGACTCCCGAAACCCATGACTCTATCTGCAAAGTCTCTATCTGTACTCGAAAATCCTGGCACATGTACGCTGACTCGGCGATACTCCAGAACAAGTGGAGCTTGCCAACCTCGCTAGAATTTTCTTGAAATTTAACGAAGCATCCTCTGTCCTGGCTGCTACTCATCTGGGAGTACCTGCGCGGCATGAACGCAGCCCCCGAAGAAGAGGGGTCAGTACGAGCATTGTACTGAGTATGTAAGACATGAACAATAACATGATAAAGGCATATGCGGTATGATTAATAACGGCACAAACATATGGAGCTTATCTGGGTTAGATGTAACTTGTACATGTGAGTGCCTTTCAGGCGGATGCCACGCATGCTTAGTTTCTTTCCGTAAAACGGTACTTCTTATTTACATATACGTAAATCGTAACATTTCGGAGAACGGTGTCCTTCACTTACATTCACAGACGCCGAGTACATCGGCTCTCCCACCCCCGTCCCCCAACGGTGTCCCAACATATTATACATATCACATATACAGAGAACAGAGCATTTCGTAAAAACGGTGTACGGTGTTCTTTACTTACGTTTACCGACGCCGAGTACATCGGCTCTCCCACCCCCTTCCCCAACAGTGTCCCAACATAGTATACATATCACATATACAGACGCCGTATCCGGCTCTCCCATATCCCGCGTCCGGGCATCCCGCGTCCGGGATGATAAGCCATTTCGTAAAACGGTGAATCGGTGGACACGTACATCGGCTCTCGCCCTCCCCATCCCCCACATATACATGTATCATATAAACAGCATGCACATATACGTGTATCATAAGGCAAAGTTACCAATGGAAAGTGTCATTTATGAGAAAAACATCAAATAGGGCCATAAGGTATAGTTTCATCTTCTTAGAACCTTTATGGCAGTCATTCCCTATAATAGAGTTGAGGGATCAAGAAATTGTTTAACATTTCCATATTTTCATTTTTATAGAAGAACATATTATCAACATATCTATCGTAGGCATTTTCTCAGTTTCGATTCTATCGTTATCATTATAAGATCGTATTCTTCACCTTAGTCAAGGAATCATCTTTGTTGTACTTATCATGGACGTATGTTCTTCCTTAGCATTATCGTTATCACGGTCATCATAGACATTTTTACATTAGGATAGTGATGTACCTATCGTTTGATAATCGGGACGGGGATCAAAAGTTTCCTTTAGATTCTACTTCACAATAAATCAAATAAAACAATAAAGAAAATCCGGGAACAAAGGGGCCCACCTCGGGCCAATTGAGGCGGCGTACCAAATTTACGTATATTATAATTCATGGCGTCCCTTATGAGGATCTTAGAGTACTCGGGTCCTATTTGTATAAGTTCTAAATGTCTAGGAAGTTTTTCCAACAATTTGCGCAATTTCTAATTCAATTTCATTGAATGAATAGTGGTTAACTTCAAACTCGGATTCCTAGGAAAGGAATTGTCCCCGAGGCTCGTATCCAACTTAGTACGTATAAGACATGCCATAGAAAGAAGGGTGAAGTCTTACATACCTCTTTCTACTTCTTCTGCTACTCCGAATCCAAGTTGCAAACCCGCCAAAATCTACGATTTGGTCACATTTACCAAATGTCAATTTGAGCATTTAAAGGTTGAAATAATCATTTGCCTACCGAAATTTCGGCAAAGACTTCCCCGTAAATACATCATACCACCAAGTTCAACTTGGCCCAAATCAACAACAACAACCCGAGAATGGAACTCGGCCACAATATCAACAACAAACCAACAATCATATCTCCAAATCCTCAATAATTTACTCAAAACACCTTCTAACATTAGTAACTTGTTTTACATGATTCAACGACATTTTGTTTAGATTCCAACCAACTACCACAACATAATCCGCAACCTCCCAATTAAATAAAACATCAATAACACATTTCTTACCTTTAACCTCAAGAACTACATCAACAAACTACACGTCGACGACTTCATTTCAAATTACCAAACCATCATTTTCATCATAGAATCCGCATTAACAACAACTAAAATATTAACTAAATAAAAATTACTCATCATCTTTACACAACACTATGCCATTCGGCCACCACACCAAACACACGGCCACAACTTCAACATGCATGATCTCATGTTCCTCATCCATTTTACATTATGGAATTCGCAACACAACAACCAAGACGTTCTAAATAAAATTAATTCATCACTTCCATCTACACCACTATATTCGGCCACCATAACTACATGCATATGTTCATGCATTTTTCATCCATTTCTATTCATTTCAACAACAACTAACTTACTATATATATTTAATTCATTATACTTACATACAACAACACATACAAGGCCACACACACACCATGCACGGCTACAACTCCAACACCCACATTTTCTTATAAATTCCATTCTTTACCACGTTCTTCAACGTGCCACACCATCCATAACATAACAAAGAGATGAATTCTTACCTTTCCTTCACAACTTCTCCACTTAGCCAAGGTTTGGAGTTTGGTGCCAAAGAGTAATTCTCTTACTTCAACAATTATACCATGTTGGAGAGCGTCCTTAAATTAGTAGAAATACATGAAGAGCATAATTTTTGGACCAAGAATTGAAGACTTGAATTTTTTCCTTCCCCTTTCTTGGCTTGGCCGAAACCTTGCCCTTCTTGCTCTTCTTCTTCTTCTTTTTTTTGATCTTTATTTCCTTTGAATGAAATAATACCTCTCCCTTATATATATATATATCCCTTAAGCATGTGAGGGGCACATGCCCCTCTCTAGAAATTTCTTGAATTTTAAAAAAAAGATGACTTAATTTTTCATCCTTTCTTTTCCATCCTTTTCTTTCCTTTTTTTCTTTTATTTTCTAGAATTTTCTTGAAATTTAACATAGAAGACTAAGTGTCTTCTTGTGTACACTTAAGCCCTTCAAGAATTTTCCTTGAACCTTTAGTGAAATTACCATTTTGCCCCTTGACTTTCACAATATTATAATTTTGTCCCTAACCTTCCACATTATTTTCACGGCCCATTTTGCGAATTTCTCTTCTTGCCCTTAGCCTTTCGCAATATTTCCACAATACCAATATTCATAAATAATATTCCTAACAACTTCGACATTAAAATTATTTTAGAGCATAGTCTTTGTCCTCAATTTCTCACCATTGTCTTGCAACATCCAGACGCACGAAATACGGGCTATAACAGTGGACTTCTTAAAGTATCGTGACGGAATAATGACAAAAAGGAGACGACTTGAGAAGCTGAAGAAAAGGTATAGAAGAAATACTGTCGGTAGATAAGATTGCGTACTATGGCAATAAAGGAAACCCCCAAGATCCTTATACGACATTACAGGACTAGTTAAACATTCGAGGACGAATGTTCTAAAGGGGGGAAGGATGTTATATCCCGTATTTTGTACGTCGGGATAATCCGAGTTAACCATGATAAGTTAGGAACAAGACCATTTCAAGATACGAAGTCGAGATTTTAATCACAATTTTGTTTTAAGACATAAGTTGCTTGTGATTTGGTTGGTATGGAATATTAAGAAAAATTTGGGGGTTAAAAGTCATTTATGGAAAGTATTTGTTTCATGAAAAAGGAAAAAAAAATAGGGGGCCATGTGGCCGGCCACCTTGGTGTGGACCATGGCCACATGGAAGTTTAATATATGAGCACAAAGATGACCAAGTTAATTATTTTCATCATCTTCCAACCTTAGAAGAATCAAGAAACTTGGAGAGAAACAACCAAGCAACCATTTGACCATGGAGATGGCAAAGTGAAGACCAAAAATAGCCATCAAAAAAATTATTTTCTTCTAGTTTCTCTACTAATTGGAGGGTCCTCTACAACGTGGAGTAGTTGTTAGAACAAGCAAAACACTCGTTCTTGCAAGAACAAGTTCTAGCCGAGTGGAAGAATTGGGTGAAGAAGGTATGGTTCAATCTTTTCTTTTATATGTTATGCATGGTTTGTGGATATTGTAGTATGTAGAAACGAATGAAAATCATGAAAACATGGATGTTGGGGTGTAGCCGTGGGTGTGTGTGTGTGGCCGTGTATATGTTGTAATGTGTAGGAGTGATAAATTAATTGTATTTAGCACGTTTGCATGTTGTTGTAGTGGGTAGAAATGGATGGAAATCATGGAAGTTGTGTGTGTGGGTGTTATGGCCGAAAATAGGTTGCCTAGTATGGCAAGGAATGAACAAACTTTACGTGGTATTTTGGTTGTTGTTGTTATGGATTTTATGATAATAATGAAAGCTTAATGAATCAAGTTGAAGTTGTAATGGTTATGGGCTGATTTGGAAGTTAATGTGATTCTTATGTAGATTTTATATTTATGATAATGACATTGTTAACGTGTAGATTGTTGGTGTAGTTCATGAGTTTTGGAAGGAAGAAATATGTTAGTGTTGGTTATGTTGAGTTGGGGAGATTTCGGGTAAGGTGGTGGTGTGGTTGGATTGTTGGAAATATTGTGTGAATTGTTTAAAGTGTTCTTGAATATTGTTTGAATGGTTTCGGATTAGTAATTGAACGTATGAGCATGAATATTGGTTTGAATGTAAGTGGTTGAATTGAATATAATGAATGTTGTTGAATTATGTAGTAAAGGTTTGCTAATGTTAGAATACGTTTAGAATTGATTATTGATGTTGCTAGTATGTTGTTGGTATGGTTGTTGATGAATTTGGCCGAGTTGAATTCTCGGGGTGTTGCATTTATGGGGAAATGCTGCCCAAATTTCCGTAAAATTAAGTATTAGTTTGGAATTGAACTCTTAAGTGCCGTTAGCTAATGTTTGGCATTTAATGACGCATTGTAGATCTTGGGAAGTCCACGACGTAAGTTTGGATTAGCTTGGAGAGCGGACAAGGTATGTAAAGCTCACCCTTTCTTTCTTTGGCATGTCTTAGATGTAAAGGAAGAATCATATGAGCCTCGGGGTAATTCTATTCTTACGATCCGAGCGTGTTTACGACTTTTATTCACCTCTTGATGTTAACCTTTTTAATGTAGTCATGTCATGATCCTTGCGTCCTTTGTATGATTGAATTTTAAATGTTACATAAGGAATTTTGTTCTTAAAAGGATTCCGAAACTACGAACGACCGTAACTTTCACAAAAGGGCTCGGATCGCCTCGATATGCTCGTAGAAGGTTCCGTAGTGTATGATGACTCTAACTTCCATAGGTGGGCTCGGATTGGTTTGATACTTGTCCGTGGGCCCCCGAGACGTTCCTTTGTATAGTTCTAATGGGTTGTTGGAAAGAACCTAATATGCTTAGTATTCCGACCCCGAGTGTGATTATTTATTTATTTACCGAGTCTGAAATGAAGATTGTTATGTATATGATTCCGACACGTGGCCATGATTTCTAAAGTCCGGTTTGATATGTTCCGCGGGATGTCCGAAAGGTACTTGCTATAACCATTGTCCCGATTTTCGAATGATAGCTCGTTTACTTTGTTTCATCGAGTCTTCGAAATGATTTATGTGCATATGGTTTCTCACTACTGCTCGTGTATGCCTCAATGCATCTTTCACCGAGTCCCGGGCCGGGTACGTATTCGTGCACAGTTTCACTGCATTATTCACCGAGTCCCTCACTAGAGGGCCGGGTACGGTATATATATATTTATATGATGATATGATGATGTGATGATATGGGGGTTGCGGCCAGGATGGCATCTGATGATTCTATTCACCGAGGCCCTCACTAGAGGGTCGGGTACGGTATATATATATATATATATATGATTATATGATTACCATGCATGATGATTATATGATTTCATTCACCGAGTCCCTCACTGGAGGGCCGGGTACGCTATATGTATATAATGATTTGATGATATGATATTGATACGAATGGTACATGATTTAAAGGCAAGTTTCTGATTTTCTGATTACTATACTTATTTCGGTAAATTTCAGTTCGGTTATGATTCTATCTATTGTGTTCCGTGCTTTACATGCTCAGTACATATTCCGTACCGACCCTCTCTCTTCGGGGCGCGTTTCATGCCGCGCGGTGCGAGATACTTGTTTGGGTGAGCCGACTTAGGATCCCTACTCGGCGGTTTTGGAGTGCTCCTTTGTTCGAACCTCACACTTTGGTACAAATTCTTTTATTGTATATATGTATATGTCTATTCGAGGCACGGCGGGGCCCTGTCCCGTCATATGATTCTGTAATACTCTTAGAGGCCTGTAGACATAAAAGTGGGTTGTGGGTAGCACTGTTCAGTTGTGTTTGTATTCTGTATATCCTCAGGCTGTATATATGATATATGATATATGTATATATATGTGTGCGCGATGTCGTGCCTTGCTGTACGTATAAGTTCCTATTATATTTGCTATGATCTGATTATAGTTGATAGGTGGGTACGAGTGCCCAGCTCGGGCACTAGTCACGGCCTACGGGGATGGGTCGTGACATTTTCATTATGTCATAACATTTTACTTTAGAATGCACATACGCCCAATAGTTTTCCTTAAGTTTCAGGAAATTCCGGTCCCCTGTAATTCTTACTATCCCGATCCTGCACGCAGCCCATAAAATACAGCCAATGCCTCACAAGTCAAAACATATAGAGATACAATACACAACTTAGCCACACCGGCTATCTTCATCAAATGAAAGTACAAAATCGCAAGATTCACTTCCTGTGTCGCAATCAAACATCCTTCCCTATAGGCTCGGTTTCATAATGTAAACTTTTGTCAACCTAATCCCTTATACCTTCCCTTCGTTGCTTTCTTCCGGCCAGTTACCTTTAAATACTCCGGTCATCCTTGCAATCTTTTTCCTATCTTATATATGCCCTTACTTCAATTATAGAACGTCTTACGTCTTTATCTCATATTTCCATGATCACTGCACCTCTTGTATTCCCCTTCGTCTAACTTATAGATCGTATATACGTTACCAATTCTTTTACCTCCAGTTATCTTATATCTTATAAACAAAATTCTTCATCGGGTTATATTCTATACATATTCTCTCGTAATTCTTTCTAATACCCACATATCAATCAATCGTACCATTACCTTTTTAATACAACGATTTTCATCTTTATCGATAACTATAAATTTTAATCCATTGTCTAACGCAATCGTTCAGTTATCATTGTTTCTTAACGCCAACCCTTTGCTTATTTTCTTGAACAATTAATAATTCTACGAATTGTCGTCGTTATATAATATACATATCTCGGATGTACACTCGTCATATCCTAGAATTCTATGAGAACAATAGATTTACCTTTCATTTTGGTTTAGTCCTGTGATTCTAACAAATGTGGTCCTTGCCACGGCCCTACTTTGGAGCCTTGATCGGCCCCGAATCGTTCTAACAATGGTTGGGGAAATTATCCCTCTTGTTGCCCCTCTATCGACACACAACACCCATATTTTCTACAAACGTACCAATTATGCTGATCCTTCCAGTCTGACCACCATTCTCATTTGAACCATGTTCCATGGATGCTATTAAACTTGGGTTATTCGGGTTTTCCATCTGTAGATTCCTCGGCCTCTCAGAAGGCCCTGGCTCATTCGATGGTCTACCATAATATAAAGCATGAGGATCAATCCCAATATTTGTTTGCTCCTCTCTTGTACTAATTGGGTCGGGGGTGAAACTGGTGACATCGGAGCTCCTCCCGGCTCCCCCAAACTTATCGAAACTGATGATGTCTGCTGTACTGACTCTTTTTGAATCTCCGACGAGTCTGTCTCCATAAATGACATAACTTCAGATGGATTCGTCTCAACAGGGGGCATGTCCTTGGATGGATCTGTCTTATAAGAGTAACTCACTCCCGTCGCCCTCGAATTGCTAGTCGTCTTTCCTATAAAAGTCATTCTTCAGCTATAAAATAATTAGGGGGTTAGTATAAAGAATTTCATTTTCTACGGCCTGGTTCTATCGCACGATCTAAGACGTGAAAAGAAGGTAACCATCTTAAATGTCCTGCAACCTCCCAATTATAAATATGGCGTGCAACACATCAACAAGTGGGAGTCTACTAGCCACGACTTTGCAGACTCCCTAGGACAGACCTGCTCTGATACCACTTTTTTCATGACCCAAACCAGAGAGCCGCGACTAACACCCAATGCCCTGCCTGATCAAGCGTCACCATATCATTCATTCCTTATCTACCATCTTTACATGAGCCCAATAAATATTTTATCTTTTACTTTATATAATTTGAACATAAAACTCCAAAAAACTTCTCGCTGGGAATATATATAAACATGCAGCCCTACATGGTCGCTATAGAACAACTGACGACATCCCGACATACCATATACCAGATATTATTTTCAAAGTCTCTAACATAACCCAAGATACCATAACATAAGTCGGGACAGGGCCCCGACATACCCATAATACATAAGACACATGTGTGTACACACATACTACGAGTCGGCAACACTCCGAAGAGAAGTGGAGTTCACCAATCTAGCTGATAGCCTGAGAACATCCTATAGCAAGTGTCCTCTACTCATCTGTCTACACCTGCTTGGCATGAAACACAGCGTCCCGTGAAAAGGGACGTCAGTATGAATAAGGTACCGAGTATGTAAGGAAATCCATACAAACCTAAGGCGTATCGCTCAAACATACGTATACATATACATATACATACTTAATAGAACGTCACGAAGCCGTGAGGCTATCATAACGGACAAACCGCAAACTCACACATACGTACCGAACCAGTGACAACCCACACCTCACAGATATGTCTGCAGACCTCTAACATACAGAACAGAATCAAAAGACGGGACAGGGCCCCGCCGTACCCAAATAGTCATATATATATACAGAACATATGAACAACAGAAAAATATATACCAAAAATATCAGCTCCGGATCAAAGGGAGCTCCTCAACAGCAGACTGAAGTCCTATACCGGGGGCGGATCACGCTGTGCGTCCGTACCTGTGGGCATGTAACACAGCCCCCGAGAAGCAAGGGGGTCAGTACGAAGAGGTACTGAGTATGTAAAGCAGAACATAACACACATAATTATGATAGCGATAATCAAATATGTAAAATCGTAACAGACAGAAATACCAAAACAGTGCGGACAGAATCGAAATCGTAACAGAATCGGACTAACAGAGCATACGGACCGAATCACACGCAGAGTCAGACTTACAGAGTGTACGGACAGAAACATATGCGGAGGCAGACGTACGGAATATACAGACGGAGTCATAAGCAGAATCATAATTACGGAGCTTACAGACGGACTCTCAGACAGAACCAGAATTCAGATGTATGACAGACAGAATCAAAGTCCAAGTCAGATATCCAGAAATGTGACAGACAGAGTCGTAATCCAAATCAGACATACAGAACCGAACAGACAGAATCATGCATGCAGAGTCATAATCACATACAGACAGACATATCAGATTTCTTTCACATACAGACAGATCCCGGCCCTTTAATAAGGGACGCGGTAACAGAACCCGGCCCTCGTGGTACGGGACGCGGTGGACGTATTTAATCAAATCATATGCCATCCGGCCGCCATCCCGTAATATCATATAATCGATCATATCGGGTCATATCGGACCATATCGGATACGGACGGATCCCGGCCCGCACAATCCGAGGGACGCGGTGAACAATGCGGTGAAGTGCACGAATCACGGAACCTGGCCCGGCGCGGTGAAGGAAGCATTGAGACATCCACGAACGAGATCAAATGAGAAACCATATACATACGGACCGACATACAGACGTAATCAAACTGAAGTAGTTCAGAAGATAAGTCAGATCAGAATAGGCGGATCATATCAGAACAGAGTATCCAGAATCGTTCCAGAGGTCAGAATAATATTCAGACTCAGAAAGACAGTCATAATGCTCATTAGTTAGCGGACAGAACATAATTAAAAGTTACCTATGAAAAACAGACAGAAACAGATCGATTTGGACCTTACCGGGAGTTTCAGGGTATTGTGGGCCCACCTCGGACCCAATCATAATAAAGTACGTAAATTATAGATAATGAACCTTAGGGAGTCGTCCATAATCATTTTAGAGTGTTTCGACTCCATTTATGGAAGTTACACTTATAGGTCAACTTAGAAGAAATTGGTTCAATCTACTGAAAGATTTTGCGCTAATTTCAATCTCGAATTGTGACAAACAGAAGTGTCATCGAGGCTCGCTGTCAAGCCTGTCAGACTCGGAACATGCCAAAGAAGAAGGGGCAAGGCTTTACATACCTCAATTGCGCCTTAAGCTCTCTTGGCTTCACTTCCAATTTCGTCAGAAATCTGCAAATGGTCACTCTTACCAGTTACTATTCATGAAAGCTAACATTTTGATCATTGGCTATACTTGGCTACCGAAATTTCGGCAGCACCTCCCCTATAAATATGACATCCCCGAGACTTAGCTCGGCTCAGAATAACCAACAACAAACCAACAACAATACCAACAAACACAATAAAACGCAGTATGACCTATTTGGTCATCTTTCCAACATAATGTCATAACTTCCGTTTCCAACTTCGTATTTCTAATTCAACCTCAACATATGAATTAAGATCATTACAATTCCATTCGGAAATATATCATAACATTTCTATCACGTATACACAAGATATTCATAAGGTATACAAAACATGCAAACTTTCCACCGGACCACAATTTATCCAATTCTTCCAATCTTTAACATAAATATTCACAACATATTTTTATTACCCAATTTCACTTACAACAATCACCATATACACCTTACAACTTCATCTCTCTCAATTACATATTACATAATAAATTCATATACTTTCCGACAACAATGTAACAACAACTTTCTTTGTGTTAACTTAAACCATTATTCTTCCATCTTCATCACAAGACTTTAACAACACAATTGACATACTAAACGATTTAATTCAACTTCATTTCATGCCACACTCCACACGGCCACATTCCATTTTTTTCCAACTTCAACCAAATTCCTCAAATTTTCATCTACAATATGAATTTCATCCTAATCACAACTAAGACACCATATAAAATTCAACTTACCATGGCCATACACCATGCATACACACACGGCCACACATAGACACACACACACACGGCCTACACTCTTCACACACATGCACACCATGCAATCACGCCATAATTCCATAATCTTCGTCCATTTCCAAACATAATAACATACAAATTCATTTCATAATTCAAGAACATAAGAATCTTACCTTTCTCCAATTCTTCCACTTGCCAAATCAAGCACTCCCTTAACTTGAAACTTATGCCAACTTGTAGAGGATCTTCCACTTAGTAAGAATTCAAGAAGACACAAATTTTTGAACCAAGAACTAAGGCTCCAAATTTTTTTCTTTCTTTCTCTTCTTTCTTTTCTCTTTGGCCGTGGCCTTCTCCTCTTATTTTCTCTTGATTTTTCTTTGTTTTTCTTGAAAGGTCTAGACACTTAGGCCCCTTATATTATTAATTTGCCACATGATTTAATTAATCATGGGCTTGGGCTCTTAATTAGCCATGGCCGGCCACTCCCTTGAAATTGGGCCTTGATTCCTTTTTTTTTTTTTGGCCCAATTTTTCATGAATCATGTTTTGCAAATTTCCGAAATAAATTTCCAAAATTCCAATTTTGCCCTTAGGCCTTCTCCGGTGTTTCCACATTCAAATCTCCATAATTGCCACACACTTACTAAGAAAAATTCAAACATGGCCTCTTTTCTCATAAATCACAATTATTTCGATTTTCCGAATATGCAAAAATGCGGGATATAACATCCTCCCCCTTTAAAACATTCGTCCTCGAATGTTAATTCAACCTTATGGTAACTCGAAATCGATCGGGGAGGTCTACATTTACATACTTTCCAACGGAGAATTTATCACCCTTCATTTTTCTTCAATATCACCGTATTAGGGTTATTCGTGCCGTCTTAAATCGGACATACGGCGGACAGAATCTTAACCAGAACCAGAAGAGCAAACGGACGTCAGACAAGGTCATATCCGGAATCAGAAGCACGAAAGTGCAGCAGACAGAAGCATAATCCGACGTCGTCTTAAGCGGTCTCAAAATCAGAGTCAGACGTACAGAAGTATATCAGACGAATTTATAATCGGAGTCAGACATATAGAGATTTAGCGGACAAATTTCGAAATCAGAATCAGACGTATAGACACATATATTAGACCGATTCACAGTCGGGGTCAGACGTACAGACATATGCCAGACAGATTTGTAACCGGGGGCAGACATACAGAAATATATCAGACAGATTCGTATCGGAGTCAGATATACAGAAATTTATCAGACCGACTTGAGATCAGAATCAGACGCACCAAAGTATACCAGACAGAACTATGATCAGAGTTGAACGTACAGAGGCATATTAAACTGAATTTCACCGAACACAGGGACATAGAAATATGACATACAGAATCGCGATCAGAGATGCAGAATATGATTAACCAGAACACAATACGGATCAAATGCACGTATTTTCCATAAAAGAGATTAATTACATACATACCTGGGTCCGCATCTGGGTCCTGCCGACCAGTCAACGCATATATGCGGTTCGAAGGACCGCTCGCACTGGGTGCTCCGCCGCGACCCCTGCCGCGACCTGCCGGCGCTGGCATACCCCGCCCCGTGGGGCGCGGGGCCACTGAGGGAGAAGACGAGCCAAAGAATCGATCCCGTGGGCTGGGCTGAGCCACCTGAACCGCCCTTGAACGGGCACTCTCTCACAATGTGATCCGGGCTACCACAGAAATAGCAGGCGCCCGTAGCGCGGTAACACTCCCCCGGGTGGGGCTTACCACAATATGTGCACCGGGGCATAGGTGGCCTAGACTGACCCGAACCCCTACTCATCTGCGGGCCTGATGCCCTGAAATCCTGGCTGGCCCCAGACGGACTTGCGTCATCAAAACGCCTGCCGACAAACTGTGTACCCCGGCCTGACGGAGGGAGGGACCTACCGGACTGCTGCTGAGAACGTCCACCTCGGGAATCTCCGGAATATCCCTCAAATCTGGCCCTCTTGGGCCGTCTCCTATCATACTCCCTACTAGACTGGTCCTCCCTATGCCGATCCTCTACGCCCTGTGCATAAGCCTGTAATCGGGCGATATCCATACCAGTCTGCGCCGCCATAGCCATGCAACAATCAACTAGATAGGGATCCAACCCCATCACATACCGGTGCATCCGGTCCTCCATATCGGCTACAATCATCGGCGCATAACGGGCCAGAGAGTCAAACTCCAGATTATACTCTCGAATGCTCCTACCTCTCTGCTTAAGCTGCAAAAATCGGTCAACTCTCGCCCGCCGCAGCTCCGGGGGTAAAAAGTGGCGGAGGAAAGCAGCCGAAAACTCGTCCCACGTGGCTGGGGAGCATCCTCACCCCTAGACGGCCCCCAAGACTCATACCAATGAAGGGCAACATCCCGAAGCCTGTGTGCAGCAAGCTGGACAGACTCGGTCGCTGAAGCCCGAACCAAATCCAACGAACGCCGCATCTGCCGAATGAAATCATGCGGGTCCTCATCGGGCTTAGACCCGAAAAACTCTGGTGGAGCACACGTCAAGAAATCGCGGACTCGCAGGCTATCACGCCGTCATCATCATCTCCTCTCTGTCCGCGTCCGCGGGCCTGTCCAGCCACTATCGTCGTCAACAGCTGGACTGCCTCCCTCAATGTCCTATCCTCCGCTCCGGGCTGGGGAGCGGGCACTGGAGCTGCTGAGGGGCCTGCTCCGGCCTCATCTGGTGGCGGAGTGGCTGAACCCTCCGACTGGGGCACGATCTCGGGCATAGCCTGGGTACGGGCCCTAGTAACCCTCTGGGCCCGACTAGTCTCTCCGGTCTCTCGCACCGCTTTGCCCTTCTGGGCGGCCGCTGCCTTCTTCGGAGGCATCGCTGAAAAATATAACAGTTCGTCAGAAGGGAAGACATCCTGATAACACAGAGCTAACGCACGATCTAAGAGTCAAAGAAAGGGTAACATAACATCCTAGATGTCCTGTAGCCTCCTGTTTATAGATGTGGGGCCCAACACACCAATAAACAAGACTCTACTAGACACGGCTCGCGTACATTCCGAGAACCGACCGCTCTGATACCACTTTTGTCACGACCCAACCCCGTGGGCCGTGACTGGTGTCCTACTTGGACACCCATACGTACCTGCCTAATAGATCCGACATGCATAAATCCATACAAACCTAAGGCGTATCGCTCAAACATACGTATACATATACATATACATACTTAATACGTACGAAGCCGTCGAGGCTATCATAACGGACAAAACCGCAAACTCACACATACGTACCAAACCGGTGACAACCCACACCTCACGGATATATGTCTCGGACCTCTAACATACGAACGAGAATCGAAGAAGACGGGACGGGCCCCGCCGTACCCAAATAGTCATATATATATACGAACATATGAACAAAGTAAAAATATATACCAAAAATATCGGCTCCGGATCAAAGGGAGCTCCTCAACGACAGACCGAAGTCCTATACCGGGGCGGATCACGCCGTGCGTCCGTACACTCGTGGGCATGTAACACGCCCCCGAGAGAAGCAAGGGGGTCAGTACGAAGAGGTACTGAGTATGTAAAGCAGAACATAACACACATAATTATGATAGCGATAATCAAATATGTAAAATCGTAACAGACAGAAATACCAAAACGGTGCGGACAGAATCGAAATCGTAACAGAATCGGACTAACAGAGCATACGGACCGAATCACACGCGAGTCGACTTACGAGTGTACGGACGTAAACATATGCGGAGTGCGTACGTACGGAATATACGGACGGAGTCATAAGCGAGAATCATAATTACGGAGCTTACGGACGGACTCTCGGACGAGAACCGAGAATTCGGATGTATGACGGACGAATCAAAGTCCAAGTCGATATCCGAAATGTGACGACGAGTCGTAATCCAAATCGGACATACGAACCGACGGACAGAATCATGCATGCGAGTCATAATCACATACGATAGACATATCGATTTCTTTCACATACGGACGGATCCCGGCCCTTTAATAAGGGACGCGGTAACGAACCCGCCCTCGTAGTACGGGACGCGGTGGACGAACGAATCAAATCATATGCCATCCGGCCGCCATCTCCGTAATATCATATAATCGATCATATCGGGTCATATCGGACCATATCGGATACGACGGATCCCGGCCCGCACAATCCGAGGGACGCGGTGAACAATGCGGTGAAGTGCACGAATCACGTAACTCCGGCCCGGCGCGATGAAGGAAGCATTGAGACATCCACGAACAGATACAAATGAGAAACCATATACATACGGACCGACATACGTACGTAATCAAACCGAAGTAGTTCGGAAGATAAGTCAAATCGAATAGGCGGATCGTGTCGAACAGTACCCGAGAATCGTTCCGAGAGGTCGGAATAATATTCGGACTCGGAAAGATAGTCATAATGCTCATTAATTTAGCGGACGAACATAATTAAGAGTTACTATGAAAACGGACGTAAAAACAGATCGATTTGAACCATACCGGGAGTATCAGGGTATTGTGGGCCCACCTCGGACCCAACCATAATAAAGTACATAAATTATAGATAATGAACCTTAGGGAGTCGTCCATAACCATTTTAGAGTGTTTCGACTCCATTTATGGAAGTTTCATACTTATAGGTCAATTTGGAAGAATTTGGTTCAATCTACCGAAAGATTTTGCGCTAATTTCAATCTCGAATTGTGACAAACGAAGTGTCATCGAGGCTCGCTTTCAAGCCCGTCGGACTCGGAACATGCCAAAGAAAGAAGGGCAAGGCTTTACATACCTCAATTGCGCCTTAAGCTCTCTTGGCTTCACTTCCAATTTCGTCAAAAACTGCAAATGGTCATTCTTACCAATTACTATTCATGAAAGCTAACATTTTGATCATTGGCTATACTTGGCTACCGAAATTTCGGCAGCACCTCCCCTATAAATATGACATCCCCGAGACTTAGCTCGGCTCAGAATAACCAACAACAAACCAACAACAATACCAACAAACACAATAAAACGCAGTATGACCTATTTGGTCATCTTTCCAACATAATGTCATAACTTCCGTTTCCAACTTCGTATTTCTAATTCAACCTCAACATATGAATTAAGATCATTACAATTCCATTCGGAAATATATCATAACATTTCTATCACGTATACACAAGATATTCATAAGGTATACAAAACATGCAAACTTTCCACCGGACCACAATTTATCCAATTCTTCCAATCTTTAACATAAATATTCACAACATATTTTTATTACCCAATTTCACTTACAACAATCACCATATACACCTTACAACTTCATCTCTCTCAATTACATATTACATAATAAATTCATATACTTTCCGACAACAATGTAACAACAACTTTCTTTGTGTTAACTTAAACCATTATTCTTCCATCTTCATCACAAGACTTTAACAACACAATTGACATACTAAACGATTTAATTCAACTTCATTTCATGCCACACTCCACACGGCCACATTCCATTTTTTTCCAACTTCAACCAAATTCCTCAAATTTTCATCTACAATATGAATTTCATCCTAATCACAACTAAGACACCATATAAAATTCAACTTACCATGGCCATACACCATGCATACACACACGGCCACACATAGACACACACACACACGGCCTACACTCTTCACACACATGCACACCATGCAATCACGCCATAATTCCATAATCTTCGTCCATTTCCAAACATAATAACATACAAATTCATTTCATAATTCAAGAACATAAGAATCTTACCTTTCTCCAATTCTTCCACTTGCCAAATCAAGCACTCCCTTAACTTGAAACTTATGCCAACTTGTAGAGGATCTTCCACTTAGTAAGAATTCAAGAAGACACAAATTTTTGAACCAAGAACTAAGGCTCCAAATTTTTTCTTTCTTTCTCTTCTTTCTTTTCTCTTTGGCCGTGGCCTTCTCCTCTTATTTTCTCTTGATTTTTCTTTGTTTTTCTTGAAAGGTCTAGACACTTAGGCCCCTTATATTATTAATTTGCCACATGATTTAATTAATCATGGGCTTGGGCTCTTAATTAGCCATGGCCGGCCACTCCCTTGAAATTGGGCCTTGATTCCTTATTTTTTTTTTGGCCCAATTTTTCATGAATCATGTTTTGCAATTTCCGAAATAAATTTCCAAAATTCCAATTTTGCCCTTAGGCCTTCTCCGGTGTTTCCACATTCAAATCTCCATAATTGCCACTTTTCTCATAAATCACAATTATTAACGAGAACCAATCATGAGAAAGTATATATATGAAATATGACAACTTTATGTATGCCTCTTTGGGACTTAGGAACTGAAGACCAATATTATGTTGGCAACAAAAATATGAGATAGCAATGAATAGGCATCTCTAATACTCTAAGAGTAGAGGCGTTATGAGGTAACACTAGTTTACATTTCGTTTTGTTACAGATTATGCCAAAATGAAAGAAGAGTTATCCTAAACATTCCTTAATCCCACAGAGTTGTCAATAGCTCTCAAGTAATCCTCCAAACAATCAAACTCAATCTACAATAGTATAAAGGGGTCCATGATCAATACTAAGTAAAGGTTAAGTCTGTAACTTAAGCTAGCAACGTAAATTTGGGCAGCATCTCCTCTGTAACAAGGGCGCCCTCCAACACCATGCACTAGCAACAACAACTAGAGCAATCCAGCAAGCATAAATATCAATAACAATATGCCATACAATGACAACAAGTCGTAAGTATCTCACGAAGAGCGACAAGCTCCAATTGGAACCCGTATACCCCATATCACCCACTTAAAGCTCCTTTACTTTAGCTTAACGACATTTATAACATGATAACAAGTATTTTCATTAAGTTTTTACAGCCTTATACCATACTACAATAACAAGAAAACAGTCCAACACAAGTTAACAACAACAAGAGCAACTTCTACATGCTTTCTAGCCAATTCTCCTTCGGCTTTGAGATTCTCTTATCAATACCAATACTTAACAAGCATAACAAAAACAACTACAACATAACTAAGTTCTCTTCCATAATCTCCAGCCATAACAAGTCGTGGATACAGCCTTAAACATCCCATCAACAAGACAACAACGTTTCATATCAATTCAAGCTCTAGTTTATAGTTTCTCATCCAAACAACTCTACCAACATGTAATTAACCTTGAGCACAACAAAAAAGATAGTAAACTTACCTTAGTAATTAGATTCCATCGAAATCTCAGCCCAACTCAGCTCACAAAGGCCCTCAACTACACCACAACATCATCGAGGTGTTACTCTTCTTCTATGCTAGATTTTAGAGGTTGGATTTGGATATAATCTATTGGATATACCTTGAAACCCTTTTGGAACTGTAATGGAAGCTTGAACAAGTGTGGAGGTGAGGTATGGTCAAAATATGACCAAGGAACAACCAAAAAATGTATTTAAAACACCATAAAGTCGGCCACCGCTATATATTTCACGGCCAACTTTCACAGCCGTAAAAAATGTCACGGTCCATGAAAGTGAACCATGAAACAGCATTTGCTCTATAGCGCTTTCTTAAAACGTTTATAACATCTTGTATAGAGCTCCGATTGATGAACGATTTATTGTGTTGGAAAGTAGACTCGCTGAATGTACATTTAGATATGTTATGCACCCATACCTCCTTATATACTAGGAGATATACCTCCAGAAAGTTGGGCCAAAAATTATGTCCAGCATTCGTCCTGCCCATCCTCGAGTTTCGACGAACTTAATTTCTTTGATTCATTTGACCTAGAAACGTCTTGGTACATTCTTAGAATTTGTCTAAGGTCTTTCCTAACTTTATATGAATGTCAAAAATGTCATGACCCAACCTGGGAGCCATGACGGGCACCCAAATCTAACCTACCGAGCACCTCAAGACATGCATTACATAATCATACCTGAGTGTGGGCCATGATACTGACTAATTGATGTCATAAGTTGTAAGGGGACACAACCCAAAAGATATATATATATATATATATATATATATATATATATACATACATATATATAGACACACTTCATCATGCTAAACTCAAGTATACAAGCTGACAAGGCTATCAACATATAATGATGTAACAATATATAGACCGAGAAGGTCATGGAACGTCTAACTATACACATCTGTCCATGAGCCTCTACTGGAGTGCATAGCATAATAAGGATGGGACAAGACCCCACCATGCCCATATATACCCAAAAGAATCATACCAAGCTGAACTGCAACTCCGGGACAAGTGGAGTGCTCCTGCACAATCGCTGATAAGACAGCCTAAGGGTCTGATCTGTCTTCTCTCTACCTGAGGGCATGAACGCAGCGTCCACAATAAAAGGTCGTCAGTACGAACAATGTACTGAGTATGTATGGCAATAGAGTAACATAAGAGAGACATAAGAAACATAGGGTAAATGAATACAACCTGTACGTCTAGACTGCCTCTGTGAATAAGTGGTAAACATTAATGCTGTGCATGAATGCATATATATATATATATATATATATATATATATATATATATATATATATATATATATATATATATATATATATATATATATATATATATGTCAAGCCTCTGTGGGCATCATCATTATCATCATCATCATCGTCTTCATCTTCATATGACAAGCTGATCAAGTGGTAGTCCGTATATAATGCGATCACCTTCCCCATACCCCATATATATATATATATAAATTGAATGCAATGCAAAACATGCTAAGAGTACAAGTAACTCTTGAGATCATACTGAATTTGAAGGAAGACTTTCTGAAGATACATTATGGAACATGAATCAAATATATCATCCCTAACTCTAAGAGTAGAACCATTATTGATTAACATTGCATATATGTTCTGTTCATAAGGATCATGCCAAAAGAAAGGGACAGCCTTAAGATGCCTCAAGTTGTTCAAGTAACCCAACAATAACCTTATCACCACTAGAGCGCCACTCCTATAACCAAGAATACATATACAAGTTAGAGGGCGCTTGCATATCATGTATAACAATGATAGCTCAATTTCAAAGTGAAATGAACAGCCTTTCTCGTATTTCTTATTCATTACCACAAAGTACACAACCAACAATTTACACATTAACTCCATATGATGTCCTTTAACCTCATATTCTCCATATTTAAAGATATATCATTGAGCAGGCCCATAAACACTTATATACTGCACTTCCTCATAACAAAATTATGCTCGAAACGTGCTAACAATCATGGCTCAAGTACGTTTACAACTCAAAATATCATTAAATTCATATTTGAACTTTTCCTTCAATTTCTTCTCCTCAAATTTTAACATATTTACTCCATGAACTTATAAACATGAAATAAAATGAAATATTACCTCAAAAGCTCAAGAATACTCCAATTCCAAGATCACTTCACCTTGAAATATCCTCCAAAGCTTCTACAAGAAGAAGAGACAAGTTTCAACCTCATTTGAAACCCTAAGAACTTTAATCTTCACTTTGATCTTGGATTTATTCTTGAAGAAGTGTTTGAATTTGTTTGGAGAGGTTTCTAGAGCTTTCTTGAACTTGAGGCTATGTTTAAATTGACTTAAAATAAAGAGGGGTCGTCACATATAAAATCAGCAAAATCCACCGACATTGGAAAATATGGACTGCATATACTGGCCATATAACATTATATGGCCAACATGCTGTCTGTATAATGTTATACGGACTGTACGGTTGGTCCGTATAATGTTATACGGACCGTACGATTGGTCCGTATAATTCCCCTTCAAAATTTCTACTTTCTGTAAATTTTTAAAATCCTTAAATACGGTCCACATCTCAAAATATGGATCACATCTCAATTATACGGCCCATATCTTATTTTTCCTCGAAATAACTTTTGACGAACCTTTTCGCTTCAATTCACTTATTCTCTAATCCTTCCATAACTTGCCAAACATGAACTTAAACCCTTTTAAGCATAAATTAAGCTTGTCCAACCTCATATATCCTCAGAAACTGTCTCGATGTTCGAAACTAAGACAACTACCGTACGACGAATCTAGATGTACAAAACTACAAGGTATAACATTCCTCTCCCCTTAGAAACATTCGTCCTCGAATGTTAACTTCCAGGAATTCTATTAAAATTTCGACAGAGTCTCCCCTATAACTGTACTTCTACCAACCTGCCACACAACAACCCAAACCATACAATGCCACACAGGGCTATAACAATCATTAACAAAAATGGCCCCACACGACCAATAAGAGTCGCTAATAAATAATACATACCTGAAGGCGATTATGCTGTAGACTGCATCTGTTCTGAAGCCGAAAACAAATGAGGATACCTAGACTTCATATCTTCCTCAGCTTTCCAAGTCATCTCCTCCACATTATTGTTTCTCCATAATACCTTTATAGATGCCACATCCTTGGTTTTTAACGTACAAATATGTGGATCTAAGATGGCAATAAAGACTTCTTCATATGATAGTGGCTCAGCGATTTGAACATCATCAACAGGTAAAACTCTAGAAGGATCTCCGATATAGTTACGAAGCATCAATACATGGAAGAATGGATGGACATATCTAACTCATAGGCCACTTGTCCTACTCTTCGTTTGATCCTGTAAGGCCTAATGTACCTAAGGCTAAGCTTGCCCTTCTTACCGAATCTCATAACACCTTTAATTGGCGATATCTTCAGGAATACCCAGTCATTAACTTCGAATTCTAAATCTCATCAGCGATTATCTGCACAAGACCTCTGACGACTCTGAGCTGCCAATAATCTATCCTATGTAAGCTTAACCTTCTCCACTGCTTGTTGAATCATTTCTGACCCTACTAACTTAGTTTCCCCTACTCGAACCATCCGATAAGTGACCTACACTTTTGTCCATATAAAGCTTCATACAGGGCCATCTGTATACTCGAATGATAGCTATTATTATATGCAAATTCGATGAGTGGCAAATGATCATCCCAGCTACCTCCGAAGTCCATCACACATGCTTGTAGCATATCCTCGAGGGTCTGAATAGTAGGCTCAGCCTGTCCATCTGTCTGGGCATGAAAGGCGTACTAAGACTCACCTGAGTCCCCAAACCCTTCTGAAAAGACCTCCAGAAGTGTCACACCCCGATCCTACTAGGGTGTGATGGGCACCCGACCCCATAATCGGAGCCGAGCGAACCCGCTGACTCTTATTGCACATATGAACTACGCCGTTTTTTTTTCAACTAGCAATAACATAAATAGCACCATCATGGACATAGGCTAATAAGCTTTACTATCATACTATACAGCGACGGGGACAATCAGGAGTACAAGTAGCTCTACGTACATATCCGTCTCACGAGCCTCTAAACATAGTAAACATATACATAGGGAGGGCCGAGTAGCCGGCCCGAATATGTACACCAAAAGTAGTACCAAGGAACCGGGCTCCGAAACAACCGGAGCGCCGCAAAATCTTTCTTTGAGAGAACTCCTAGGGATCAACTCCGGCTATCTGTACGCCGACCGCGGCATGAAACGCAGCGCCCACATAAAGGGCGTCGTACGAATAGTGTACCGAGTATGTAAGACATAGAAAATAACATAAACAAGAGCATAGATTGTAAATAACAACATCGAGGGGTCATGGATATATATACTGAGATAAGAATGTAACCTGTGCATAGGAACGCCCTTTTCAGGCCGGATATCATGCATGCTCGTTTTTCCTTTTTGAAAACAAAACATTTCTTTTCATAGGCATAGCAAATAGAATTTATATCGTATCATAATGTATCATAGCATAGCATAGTATATCATAGTATCATAGCATAGCATAGTATATCATAGTATCATAGCATAGCATAGTATATCATAGTATCATAGCATAGCATAGTATATCATAGTACCGAATATATCGGCACCGCCCACATAGTATAATTCCCGCGTCCGGGCATCCCGCGTCGGGATGATATCGAGTCAAGTACGGATACATGCACCGTGAGTATAGCCCGGCGCCTATAGCGCTCGCCTTTTTCCCAGTTTTCCCCAAATACATTTTTATTCATATATATATATATATATATCATAGCATGCAGGGGAGCCCAAGAGAAGTCAGGTACTTATCGGAGTGACGTAAGGTCGGAACCCTCCGATTGCTTTATGGAGTAATCATGGTCGCTTTGTCTCACCTTGAAGGGACGATGATCATAAGGCGAGAATATCAACATAGAACGTGTCATAGCATATCGGGTTATAGACATGGCATAGCTGACATCGTAGAATCATAGGTAATGGGGAATCATAGTCACCATAGAATCATAGGATCGTAGTCGTCATAGGATCATAGGATCGTAGTCTTCATAGGATCATAGGCATCGTAGAATCATAGTCATTGCTTTAGTCATTAAGACTTTCGATATTGTAAAACTGGGTTTTTAAAGAAAAAGAATATTTTGGAAAACATTTGTAAACTTTTAGAAAAGAAAATCATGCATTGGGGTTAAGGGTTTAATTAAAACAATTCTTATTTAGTAGACGAAAAGATGTCCAAAAGTTTCCTTACATTATAGAATGAAAATAAGTTAAATGAAACAATAGGAAAGATTTCAGGAATAGTGGGCCCACCTCGAGTCAAACGAGGCGGCGTATCAAATTTACGTATATTACAATTCATGGCGTCACTTGGGAGGGTCTTAGGGTGATCGAGTCCTATTTGTGTAAGTTACGGATGTCCAAGAAGTTTTTCCAACATTTTATGCAAGTTCTAATTCAATTCTCTTTTGAATGAATAGTAACTATTTTCAATCTTAGATTCCAAGAAAAGGAATGGTCCTCGGGACACGTAGTCGACTTAGTACGTCTAAGACATGCCATAGAAAGAAGGGTGAAGCCTTACATACCTCTTTTCGCTCCTTATGGCACTCCAAATTCAAGCTCCAACTTCGCCAAAATCTACAAATTGGTCATGGTTACCAACCACAATTAGTGCCTTTAGGATTGAGTTCTTAAAACAACACTTGGCTACCGAAATTTCAGGCACTTCCTTTGTAAATACATCATTCCCCAAAGTCATCTTAGCCAATTTTCATCAACAACAATCCGGGAATTCAACCCGGCCAAACTATCAATCATAATATCGCAACCATATTAACAATTTCCAATTTCCATCCAAAATACATTCTAACAACTTAATCAATATACTACTTCCATCAAGGCCTTCCAACTCCAATGAAAACAATAACAACCTACTAATTCATATACCAACAATATCATACAAGTCTCATTATCTTCCATGCATGCAAGATTCATTATATTCCATTTACATGAACTTTACATAACAAGTCTCCAATTTCTACAACTTCACAAGATTAATAGGCATTCATTAGCAACATAGTTTCCACAACATAACAACAACCAAAACACTAGATAAAATTGACTCATTTTCTTCCACACAACACCACAACCACACGGCCAACATCAACCATACACAACTACATCTTCTCCAAAATCATTCAATTTCCATTAGCAACATAGTATTGACAATAATAACAACCAAACACTAGATAATATAATTAAAACATGATTTCCACACACACACATATACATCACACCCCACGGCCACACTTCCATCTTCCTCCTTCCACGAATTTCAGCCACTTTCCTACACACTACACATGCATAAAATCATTCATAACATGCAAGAAAGGTTCAAACCTTACCTTTTCTTCAATTCTTCACTTGGCTAGAATTTTCAACTATATGAATATAAGTTATTCTTGCTCCAACAACCTCTTCAACTTGCCAAGACCCTTTTAATGAATTGTTTAGCTAGGAGAAACAAGTTGGAAGCTTTCTCTCTTTCTCTTTCTTTTTTTTTCCTCGGTTTTTCTCTCTTTTTTTCTCTATGGCCGAAAGCCACCTTGCTTTCTCTCCTCTCTTGTTTTCTTGAAACTTCTTGAATTATGAAGAATAATAGAGATGGTCATCCTTTTAATCACATGAATTTTTAATCCCACATGGGCTTTGGGCCATAACCTTGGCCGGTTCTCTCTCTCTCTTCTCTTAAAAAAATTCCAAGCCCAAAAATGTTTTTCTTATGACAAATTGTAATTCAAGTCCATTCCTTGTAGTTCATGCAACTATTTTCCAATTTCCAAATTTACCCTTCGTCTTCCTCCATAATTCCACGAGGCATATTGCGAGTTTTCCTTTATGCCCTTGACCTTTCTTAACAATTCCGCTTCTAAATGCTTCATAAACCATTCATATGCTTAACAACTTAAAAATAGGACCTTGCTCGTCGTCCTCCCGCAATTGTCTTGAATCATCCGAACGCACAAAATGCGGGATATAACATCCTCCCCCCCTTAGAACATTCATCCTCGAATGTTAAACTGGCCTCATAGTGTATTATGACACTTTGGGGAGGTCTCCTTTTCATGCTAGTCTAATCCGTCCCAACCTACCCGACTTCTATCGAGTTTCCAACCCAATACGCTCAGTAGCCGATATAAGGCGCGATATATGTATATAACATTGTAAAACCTAAATTAGTCGATACATATATATATTATAGAAGAATACTAGTAATATACCTGGTACGGAGTCAGGGGATGGCTCAGGATCCTGTCGGTCAGCTACTACTCTCGTGGGCTGAGCCCTACTTCTGCCACGTCGAGATGGGCAGTCGCGCATAAAATGACCCGGCCTAGCACAGGCATAGCAAACATCTGTACCCGCGCGACACGGCCCCGCATGTAATCTACGGCATCGAAGGCATCGTGGTACGGGTGGTCTTCTCTGCCAGACTCACCGCCATCGGGGACCCAAAACTCCATAGCCCCGACCTAACCGGCGGGCCGAGCTTGATCTCTATCATACCTCCGCGGCAATCGCGCATCACATGGCCAATCCGACCACAAACAAAGCAAGCTCCCGTATCCAAATAACACCGCCCGCAGTGTGGCTCGTCACATCGCGCGCACCGCGGTGGGGGTAGCCCCGTACCGCTGAAGTCGGCTCTATGCCGGGACCCCAAAACTCTGGCACTCCGATCCGGTCCTGAGTGCTCAAAATGCTCCTGTACCTGTCCCCCTTCATACTCTCTTCCTAGCCCTTTTTTCCGCGACCCCCATCACCAAATTCCATGCCCTGTTGGTGAGCCTGAGTGGCTACTATTTGGGTTAACAAAAGGACAGCCTGTCTCAGCTCCTGAATTAAAGCCTCAGGTGGGGGAACTGGAGGTACTGGGACTGGAATGGGAGCTCCTTCTTGCTCCCCTAACATCGGCGGAGTGCGAATAGCACGAGAGGTGGCCTCGTTATAGGACTCACCCTCCTCAACATTTACCGCCTCCGCCTTCTGGTCGCTATCTTACCCTTCTCGGCGGCCGTTACTCTCATCTTCAAGCGCGTTGCGAAAATGTAACATAGGATTAGAAATAGGAAAATCTCTTATTATAGCTCTATCGCACGATCTAGGATACAAGGAAGGTCAAATTTCCTAAATGCCCCAGCCTCCTCGTTTATAAGTGTGGCGCGCTACACACCCATAAACAAGGACTCTCACCGGACACGGCTCGTAGACAAACCCCTAGGACCCTTTGCTCTGATACCACTTTGTCACACCCCGATCCTACTAGGGTGTGATGGGCACCCGACCCCATAATCGGAGCCGAGCGAACCCGCTGACTCTTATTGCACATATGAACTACGCCGTTTTTTTTTTCAACTAGCAATAACATAAATAGCACCATCATGGACATAGGCTAATAAGCTTTACTATCATACTATACAGCGACGGGGACAATCAGGAGTACAAGTAGCTACTGTACATATCTGTCTACGAGCCTCTAAACATAGTAAACATATACATAGGGAGGGCCGGTACGAGCTTCTTTCGGGCCCGAATATGTACACCAAAAGTAGTACCAAGGAACCGGGGCTCCGAAACAACCGGAGCGCCGCAAAATGCTTCGCCGAGAGAACTCCTAGGGATCAACTCCCGCTATCCGCCGACCGCGCGGCATGAAACGCGGCGCCCACATGAAGGGGCGTCGGTACGAATAGTGTACCGAGTATGTAAGACATAGAAAATAACATAAACAAGAGCATAGATTGTAAATAACAACATCGAGGGGTCATGGATATATATACCGAGATAAGAATGTAACTTTGTGCATAGGAACGCCCTTTTCAGGCCGGATATCATGCATGCTCGTTTTTCCTTTTTGAAAACAAAACATTTCTTTTCATAGGCATAGCAAATAGAATTTATATCGTATCATAATGTATCATAGCATAGCATAGTATATCATAGTATCATAGCATAGCATAGTATATCATAGTATCATAGCATAGCATAGTATATCATAGTATCATAGCATAGCATAGTATATCATAGTACCGAATATATCGGCACCTTGCCCACATAGTATAATTCCCGCGTCGGGCATCCCGCGTCCGGGATGATATCAAGTCAAGTACGGATACATGCACCGTGAGTATAGCCCGGCGCCTATAGCGCTCCCGCCTTTTTTCCCGCTTTTCCCCAAATACATTTTTATTCATATATATATATATATATATCATAGCATGCAGGGGAGCCCAAGAGAAGTCAGGTACTTATCGGAGTGACGTAAGGTCGGAACCCTCCGATTGCTTTATGGAGTAATCATGGTCGCTTTGTCTCACCTTGAAGGGACGATGATCATAAGGCGAGAATATCAACATAGAACGTGTCATAGCATATCGGGTTATAGACATGGCGTAGCTGACATCGTAGAATCATAGGTAATAGGGAATCATAGTCACCATAGAATCATAGGTATCATAGAATCGTAGTAGTCATAGGATCACAGTCTTCATAGGATCGTAGGCATCGTAGAATCATAGTCATTGCTTTAGTCATTAAGACTTTCGATATTGTAAAACTGGGTTTTTAAAGAAAAAGAATATTTTGGAAAACATTTGTAAACTTTTAGAAAAGAAAATCATGCATTGGGGTTAAGGGTTTAATTAAAACAATTCTTATTTAGTAGACGAAAAGATGTCCAAAAGTTTCCTTACATTATAGAATGAAAATAAGTTAAATGAAACAATAGGAAAGATTTCAGGAATAGTGGGCCCACCTCGAGTCAAACGAGGCGGCGTATCAAATTTACGTATATTACAATTCATGGCGTCACTTGGGAGGGTCTTAGGGTGATCGAGTCCTATTTGTGTAAGTTCTGGATGTCCAAGAAGTTTTTCCAACATTTTATGCAAGTTCTAATTCAATTCTACTGAATGAATAGTAACTATTTTCAATCTTAGATTCCAAGAAAAGGAATGGTCCTCGGGACACGTAGTCGACTTAGTACGTCTAAGACATGCCATAGAAAGAAGGGTGAAGCCTTACATACCTCTTTTCGCTCCTTATGGCACTCCAAATTCAAGCTCCAACTTCGCCAAAATCTACAAATTGGTCATGGTTACCAACCACAGTTAGTGCCTTTAGGATTGAGTTCTTAAAACAACACTTGGCTACCGAAATTTCGGCAGCACTTCCTTTGTAAATACATCATTCCCCAAAGTCATCTTAGCCAATTCTCATCAACAACAATCCGGGAATTCAACCCGGCCAAACTATCAATCATAATATCGCAACCATATTAACAATTTCCAATTTCCATCCAAAATACATTCTAACAACTTAATCAATATACTACTTCCATCAAGGCCTTCCAACTCCAATGAAAACAATAACAACCTACTAATTCATATACCAACAATATCATACAAGTCTCATTATCTTCCATGCATGCAAGATTCATTATATTCCATTTACATGAACTTTACATAACAAGTCTCCAATTTCTACAACTTCACAAGATTAATAGGCATTCATTAGCAACATAGTTTCCACAACATAACAACAACCAAAACACTAGATAAAATTGACTCATTTTCTTCCACACAACACCACAACCACACGGCCAACATCAACCATACACAACTACATCTTCTCCAAAATCATTCAATTTCCATTAGCAACATAGTATTGACAATAATAACAACCAAACACTAGATAATATAATTAAAACATGATTTCCACACACACACATATACATCACACCCCACGGCCACACTTCCATCTTCCTCCTTCACGAATTTCAGCCACTTTCCTACACACTACACATGCATAAAATCATTCATAACATGCAAGAAAGGTTCAAACCTTACCTTTTCTTCAATTCTTCACTTGGCTAGAATTTTCAACTATATGAATATAAGTTATTCTTGCTCCAACAACCTCTTCAACTTGCCAAGACCCTTTTAATGAATTGTTTAGCTAGGAGAAACAAGTTGGAAGCTTTCTCTCTTTCTCTTTTTTTTTTTTTTCCTCGGTTTTTTCTCTCTTTTTTTCTCTATGGCCGAAAGCCACCTTGCTTTCTCTCCTCTCTTGTTTTCTTGAAACTTCTTGAATTATGAAGAATAATAGAGATGGTCATCCTTTTAATCACATGAATTTTTAATCCCACATGGGCTTTGGGCCATAACCTTGAAGTTGGGCCTCTCTTCTCTTAAAAAAATTCCAAGCCCAAAAATGTTTTTCTTATGACAAATTGTAATTCAAGTCCATTCCTTGTAGTTCATGCAACTATTTTCCAATTTCCAAATTTACCCTTCGTCTTCCTCCATAATTCCACGAGGCATATTGCGAGTTTTCCTTTATGCCCTTGACCTTTCTTAACAATTCCGCTTCTAAATGCTTCATAAACCATTCATATGCTTAACAACTTAAAAATAGGACCTTGCTCGTCGTCCTCCCGCAATTGTCTTGAATCATCCGAACGCACAAAATGCGGGATATAACAAGAAGTTAACTGTAATGTCACTACCCAAATCGATGAGCTGTGATGAGTGCCCGATCACTACTAACCAACCACCCATAAAATTGTACCTACTTCGCACAGATTAACCTGGTGGCCCATACATAACATATAACAGAACTATACCGTCTCCTGTAAAATTAACATAATAAACTTTGCATCGAAAGATCTTAACTCATGCGTATATATGAACAGCCGTGCTAAGGATAACGATGAGGACCCACTAGGCCACTATATATACTGCACCACAAAATAAGAGCTGACATAACTACACGACACTTCCACTATACATAACTGCCCACAGACCTCTATGGAATATAAACTGTAGAAAAGACAGGACAAGGCCTTGTCGTACCCATACATCTACATATCAAGATAGTATACCAAAAAAAGGCTGCAGCTTCGGACCAAATGGAGCGCTCTAACCGGAGCTTAGTGGGGATCCTACTAAGCTGGATCGTCTGGCTGACTACTTGAACCTTTCTGTCTCTTTAGCGATTCAACGTTTATTCTTCCAAGCTCGTAAATCTTACTCCTGCTAGTACCGTAATGTCTTCACTTTCCACCTTGAATTCTAGCCAAGACTCGCAAATATACGATTTTATAATCACAACTATAAGCTGTCCGGACCAAAATTCGGGGATTATACTCAATTCACGTTAAAATTTGATATGTGGAAGTTGGGAGAGGTTTCCAGAAGTTTGGAGTGGTTTAGGAGATGTTTTTTTAATGAAAAATAAGAGGGTAAACCCCTTTTTATAATATTCTAGGGTTAGGTTGCACCGACCTAAAATGTACTCAGCGCGTTCGCGCTGGGTAGTGGTACGTTCGTACTGGGTCACTTGTTACCCTTCTGTGCGTTCGTGCCACCTCCTGCAGAGCAATTTCCTGGCCTGCCAGCCCGACTTGTAATGTCCATATCTCCTTACCCCGATGCCGTATCGATGAGCAGTTTATTGTGCTGGAAACTAGACTTTATGAACTTCACTTTAGGATTTTGCTTTTCCTCAAAACTCATCATCTTCTAAAATATATTCTTTCTCCAAATCGGACGAAAATTACCCTTCATATTTTCTCCAAAGTTCCAGTAGACTTAGTTTCCGCAATTAACCTGCTCTCCAATCCTCCCATATCTTACTATATGAACTAAACCTTCGTAACCATAGGATAAATTCATACAATCATATATATGTCCTTAAAGGCAAATTCTAGAGTCCATTCCTAAAACGGGTAAATTTCCACGTACAGAACGACGGGGTGTAACATCCTTCCCCCCTTAAAACATTCATCCTCGAATGTTGTAGTTTGTAAAACCCACGACGTTTTCTCAAAGTGGTTAACCTTTTCTTAGACCTCAATCATCATACCTTTATACTACGAATTGGTCAATTTCTTCTCGTTCTCTCTCAACTTTTTGTTAAACTCATCCATAAGTGCTATAGCCTTCTGTTTTTATATAAGTTACCAGTAGTCAACTAATATCCAGTTATTGCTCTATTTCCATTAAGGTGGTCTTGACTCGCCATTGCTACAACTACTCGCCAACTTACAAGTACCCCTTTCTTACTTGCTCATTATCCCTGTATTAGTAGACAACTCGTTTGTTCCACTATGGCACCCTTCCTTGCTTGCTTCCTTGGTGCTATTTTGGGCTATACCTTTTTGTACTCGTCGGCCTTGTATACGCACCACATTATCTCTTTGTAATTCATTGGTCGGACTCTTTAATTCCTTACAATCTTATCACGATAGCATCCAGATGATTTTCAATAGCATTTCATTGCTAATGGACCTCTACTTTTAATGATTACCTTCCCTAACTATCCGTCCAGACCTTTTTCCGTAATTAATCCATAACAACAAACTTACACAGTCCCCTATGTACGTATATATTAGTGTGTGTGTGTGTATATATATATATATATATATATATATATATATATATATATATATAGTACTTCCTTATTATCATTATTGTCCTCGTAATACGGTTACTCTCATAATATAATACTAACCAAGGCTCATGCTAATTTACAACTCAGAATATCCTTAAATTCGTATTAAAGATTTTCCTCAAACTTCCTCTCCTTAAATCTTGCAATGTAAGTTTACAAGCATAGAACCGAGGTAGAACCTCACTTTACCATAACTTCCTTTCAACACGAGTATGCTTGTCCTCAATTCTCTTGTACCGGTGATCCTTTAATTAACCTTTGTTCTTTTTGACTCCTTATTGTTATACTTACACCGCTTTTGTTGACCATTTCCTCACGACGATTGTTCATATAACTCTATAGCACATGCTCTTATATTCGGCATAACCGACGACTTGTGAGATACTTTTTAATCCCTGGCGGTACGGCTATCCTTCCGTCCCTAAGCATACCACCTTTCTTTTATTTGGAGATTCCCGAACTGTCTATCATTATCCTTTTGTTGAAATTTTCAATTCTTCTATGTCACGACCCAACCGGAGGGCCGCGACGGGCACCCGGTGCTAACCCACCCGGGCACCTCTTATCATACTTTCTCATTTACATCTAGGTGAGCCACATAGCTAAATCCTACTTTTCATTCATCAATCATACTAATCTCATTTGGGCAATAATACATTTATATCACCATTAGCAACCATGCCCATATCGATGTACATAAGCCAACGAGGCTAACAAAACGATATCCAAAATATAGGCCGACAAGGCCAAACACATCTAATCATATACACATGTCTACAAGCCTCTAAAGAGAGTATGTCATATCATATAGGCGGGACAGGGACCCTGCCGTGCCCATAAATATGTACACAAAAGAATCAATATCAAAAAATGTAGCTCCGAATGAAATGGAGCTCCGCTATGTTGTCCCTGAGAAGTGAAGCTATAAATCAAGTCTGTCTCCCGGGCCACCTGTGGGCATGACGCAGCGTCCACAAACATCTTACACCTCAAAAAATTTCCCGTTAACGTACAATGAATAGAATAACGAAGGGTACAGAGTATGCGATGTTTTGATAAGTAAGAAATAGCATTTGATGATTCTAAACGAGATTCCAAAGACATTTAAGGTAAGGAAAGAAAGTTGTTAAGGAAAGCAAGTCATATGTTGTATGTCGGGAAAGATTTATGAGTATCGAGTTAATGATGTTTTAATGATGCTTTGGAGAAGAGTTATAATGTCCCTTAGATTGGTATTGAGGTGTTAAACAAGTGTCAAGAAGGTTCCATAAGGATTGGAGATCAAACGAGCCAACGAGAATGATTTCGGAACCACTGGGCATTATACGGCCCAACATACTGGCCGTATAAATTATATTGGCCGTATAATCAGCCCAGAATGGCATGTCTCTCTGGACCAGATCTACGGCCAGACATATGGCCAATATAAATTATAGGACCGTATGTTGGTCCGTAGATCATGGTCGGGACAGATTTTAAAATCATATAAGGGACCTCTCTCTCATTTTATTTCATTTTCATTTTCACTCCACAAGTCAAGAAACCTCTAGAATATTCTTCACTCTTCATCCATAAGAATTCAAAGGAAATTGATGATCAACTTCATCAAACCAACAAAAATCAAGAGTGTGAAACCCATTAAAGTCATCTAAGTCAAGAAAGTCCAAGAGAAGTGAACTAAGGTTTTGGTGTAAGAAGAGTATTGCCACTCAAGGCTTGTTCCTACACTATCTAAGGTAAGTTTTATGATATTCTCATGTTGTTTAAGGTCTTGTGAAGTTGAAACACTTGGATTGTAGTAGAATATAGAAAATGGGTCATAAATGTGGGAATAGTGTCATTATTGAGTAGTAGTTGGAATGAATCATGAAAAATGGACATGTTGTGATTGTAAGTAGGTTATGAATGACATTTAGAACATGGAATAAGCATTGTATGTGAAAGAAAGCGATAGTGAACTATGATCATGATTATGGAAAATTTGAAGTGAAATTGTGAAATGTGAATAATGCAAATGAATGATGATTGTTGTTTATGATCTTGTGATTGTTGTTATGAATGTTTGGGAGTTGATATGGAATATGGAGGAAGTCGTATAAACAAAGGAAATGCTGCCCAATTTTCTCTAGCCTTAGTAAGCACGTTCTTATAATCGCTTAGCTAATTTTAATGCGAATTCTCTTGAAGGTAAAGACGTGGGCATTAAAGGAGAACGAGCAAGCAATGGAATAGTTAAACGACAGAGGTATGTGAGGCTAGTCCTTTCTTTTTAAGGCATGAATCTTATGGCATGCTTTTCCTCCTTCTTCATGAATCTCCTATCTTCAAGAAAACTAAGAGTCCTTGTTCATGAATAGCCATATGAGATAAGAGGTACACTATGAGTACGATAATGATGATGATAAGCTTAAGTCTAAAGATTCTAGAGTCCGTGATATGATGTTCCTATGAAGCTAATGATGCTATCTATAATATATTGATGTTGATCATTATATACACTCACCTTATGCTAATTCCTTCAAGGTGAGGCAGAATGCTTATAAATGCTCCATAATGGAATTGGGGTTCACGACCTTATGTCACCCCGATAAAGTATAGTTATCCTTGAGTTTCCATGCATGCATTATGACAAGTTTATTATGATGAGTATATGATAATGAGTATATGATAATGAGTATATGATGATGATGTTACACCATGCCTATATGGCTGGGCAGACACCCCTAAGGTGGGCAGTGTATACACCATGGTCGGATGGCATGGGTAGACACCACTAGTGGGCGGCATGAGATGGTACCCGTACGCGGGAGGCCTGGATGCAGGCTAATGCTAATGATTATCACACAGTACCTATATGGTCGGGCAGCTTATACATATGTCACGACCCAACCCCGTAGGCCGTGACTCGTGCCCGAGTTGGGCACTCATACGTACCCTTACCCCACATAAGTGTAATAGCAAAATAAACATATATAATAATTAAGGATATTATCAGAGGACGCACAGAAGCGAGTATGACGCACGAAGGCCGATCAGGCCGTCATAAAGTATGCATACAATCCCCAACGTACACGAACTTACAAAACATATACAGAACCCACTATACATGTCTACAGACCTCTACAGACTGAAAACGTAAACATATGACGGGACAGGGCCCCGTCGTACCCCTGAAATCCGAATGTACATACATATCAGAAAAAGGCTGTACCAAAATGTAAGCTCCGAACAAAGGAGCGCTGTAGTAGCTGATAGATGACCTAAGCGGGCGGATCTGCAAAGCGCGTGTCTGTACCTGTGGGCATGAACACAGCCCCCGAAGGACGGGGGTCAGTACGGAAAATGTACTGAATATGTAAAGCAGAGACGGTAATAAACAAAATCAAAATCGGAACAGAATGTGCGGAGAGTGAACAGGATGCGTAAATAATCAAAATACATATCAGAAATCATAAATGATGTATGCAAAAACATATGCCAAAGTCGGCCCCGTTAGGGACTCGGAAGTCAGAGTGTGGTCGCCCCCGACGCTGGCGCCACAAGCATAACAGATCATAACATAACAGATGGCCATATCAGAACATAATCATAACAAAGCGTACATGGCACAACATACACCGTAACCCATGTACGTATATATACCTGCCCCCTCACACCGGAGCACGGCGAACAATGCAGAGAAATACGCTTGAGAACATATCCTGGCCCGGGCTCAGTGTGGGAAATATTGAGGCATCCACGAGTGGAGTAGTGTGAAACTAAATGCAATAAGGTACCATAAAGATTTCCAGAGACTCGATGAAACATAGCGAATGACAAATCAAGCAATGGAATCGGACGGAATCATATTAAGCGAATATCGGATGTCATAATGAATTACGGAGAAATAATCTTTCTATGATCGTTTTCATATTCCAAAATAGTTTATAAGGCTTAAGGAAATATTTAAAACAATTTTCATTTAGTAGTGAGGGTAATAGTTAAAGCGTTTCCTTAAAAACCGCTCAAAACCAAGCATAAACATAAAGGGGTAAAATCAGAATTTAGCGGGTCCACCTCGGGACAACCGAGGCGATGGGCTTGAATCATGTATATTAGGTGTATGGAATCATCTATATAGGTCCTAGGGACGATTCATAATTTTCTAGGCAATTTATGAAGCTTTACATAAACCTTTCAATCAAACATACTTAAAGGGTTCAATTCTATTGAACGAAAAAGGGGCATTTTCAAACGCGGATTCCGAAGAGCAGAACACTTTCCAAGACGCAAATCCGATCCTAGTACACTTAGATCATGCCAAGAAAGAAATAGGAAAGCTTTACATAC